>NC_137915.1:27907899-27932899 GCF_963457725.1 Sprattus sprattus | reverse complement strand
TGAGAGACAGATCAAACAAGAGAACGAGAATATATTTTACACAGGCATGGGTGTGGACTCAAAAGCCACCCTAATAAATCTGGTGGGATCTAAGATCTTAGTTCTTTTACAAAGCAATATATATGAGCGGGTTTTATACGTCTGTAAGTGCGTTTGTGTGTGTGTGTGTATGTGTGTGTGTGTGTGTGTGTGTGTGTGTGTGTGTGTGTGTGTGTGTGTGTGTGTGTGTGTGTGTGTGTGTGTGTGTGTGTGTGTGTGTGTGTGTGTGTGTGTGTGTGTATGAGAAAAGTATGAGAGTTTGAGATAAGGCATCATTATGAGCCCCTGTGCCGTCTCATTCCCATCTTAATCTCCCCCTAATCTACTCCATCCTGAGACTGGATTATGTGCCAGTGATAAGACACTGCTCTGCTCTGCTCTGCTCTGCACCCCACACTTGCTAATGAGGCTTCATCCTCTCATCCCAGAGATGCTGGGACTGTCACTTGTCTGCTGACCTTGGTGCCTCAGAGCAGCCAGCAGCCATGAGCAGTGATGACGGGGCAGAGTGGAGGCTAAGCCTCCCCCTGTCCGTCCGTCCGTCCGTCCGTCCGCAGGCTTGGGAGCATTACAGCGTCTCCTCAGCAGCCAGGGCCTGTTTGTTTGTGTTTTAATCCTGTCAGCCCTTCCCTTGGCGCTGCCAGTAATTACCTTTTCTCTAAGCCTTTGCATCCGGCTCTGTGCTTCGGGGGCTGGCCCTGGTGCTCCCTGCTTCTCAACCCTAACCATCTAATGCCTCAAGGCACAGCCTTCACCCTTTTCTTTTCCCTTGTCATTTATTCTCCATCCTTCCAGCACCCCTTTCATCATCCCTCTCTGTCATCATCTCACATTCCAGCCAAGTTGGTCTCTTTCCCCCCATCATCTCTCATTCCATCCACTCTGATTCAGTGTCTCTCCACTCTCTGCTTCTGTCCCGTCTATTGGCAGACTCCCACTTCTCCACCTCTTCTTTAGTGCTCTCTTGTCTTTTTACGCCAACTGAGGAGGAACCATCTGACTGGGTTTCTCCTTCCCTCTGTATTGCACAGCATTCAGTGGATCATCCCTTCGGGAGAAATGCATAACTTTGCTCCCAGAACAGAAATCCTCCAGCAGGTTGAGTATTTGCAGGGGATTAGAAGGAAGAAAGGACTCCATACAGGTCTGCAGAGCCTCTTTTACCTTGTCTAGCGTGGCCAGAGCAGCTATGGTACATATCGGTGAACTGATTACTGGGTAATCCTATCGTTATATGACGGCCTTGGGTCTAGAGCTTTCACACAAGGGAACTGATGATTTATGGAGAAATACTTTTCCCAGCTGAGCTCAGGGAATGATAAGTGCCTCTGATTTTCCTTGAACAGAGGCAGACACCCAGTACAAAGTAAAACAAAGAGGAAATCACTGGGAAAAAAAAATCCTGATCAACCTGTTTGCAGTTTCATCACATTAAGCCCAACTCTCCTGATATGGTCCAAATGGAAGTGAAGCTCCATAACCAGAGGAGAGGAGGCGCCCTGGCCAGAGTGTCCTGAGTGTGTCGCTCAGACTTCCCCCAGAGCAGGGGTGGCGCCCTAGCCAGAGTGTCCTGAGTGTGTCGCTCAGACTTCCCCCGGAGCATGGCTCGATACTAATAAAAGCATAATTTACTGGCCTGTCTGACTGATAGCTCTCTTACAGCCTGATCGATCAAGGTCCTCTCCCAGCTTCTATACAATGCCTGGTCTGATGTCGCAGACTTGGCATTTCCTTCCTGCTGTTCGCTTGCATCAGCGTCTCTGTATTGACCACACAACACACCACTGTATGCAGATCAGTCAAGTCGTGTCCTCTCATGCTAAAGGTGCTATGCTATATCCACAGTTAGAAAGGGGCAAAGTGTTGAGTGTCATGAATGTGTTTTTTTTTCTCAACTCTTTTCTTCAAAAAGAGCACTTTTCAATTCTTCCCACTCACAGTTCCTACTGCACTGCATCAACCTTTCACTAAAATATGAATTCTGCTGTTAGCTGATCATAGCTGGCTATGTTGTGGGGCAGAATGCTGTGCTCCTGACCAATAAGGGCTCAACCTTCAGAGCCAAGAGCGGACAGCCCTGAGGCTTCAGTGCTCAGTCCACGTGTCCACATTATCAAAATTCAGCCCTGCGCAGTGGATGGCAAGCATTTGCAATACATAACTTTGAGGATGCAATACATTAGCAATATATAACTTTGAGGATGCAATACATTAGCAATATATTACTTTCAGAATGCAATGCTTTGCAACAAGGATAAGGTTGATAAAGTCAATGACAGAAGGTTAGAAACAACTCGCAAGGCCTTTATCTTAGTGATAATAAGTGAAATGAAGCAACACTGTTTCACTTAAGGTGTCAACATGAACACCATGGTATGGTTCATCACAATTTATAAAAAAATCTTGCATTCAGACTACAAAAGGTGTTTACAACTTCCATCAATCCTATTCTAACCACTAGGGAGAGGCTGTGTTACTGGGGTGCTATTTGGGAATACAACTTATTGTGGAACTGGGACTAACTGAGCTGGCCAAGTTGATGTGGCAAAACTACAGAAATATGAAAATGAAGCTCTTCCAATTCTTTAAGGAGAGGTTCTGCTGAAATTTGCACCATTTGCAAAGCGTCTCCTTTTCCCCAAACACCCTGCTACAATTCAAACTGCTCCTCAGCCCTTTCTTCTGCGGTCAGGAAGAGAGGGTACCTGACATCAAAGTCTCCTCTTTTCTTCCTTCCCCAGAGGGAATCTTTAAATACTCTGCTGAGCAATGCACAAAACCTCAACAGAAAAAAAAAATTCAACAACATAAATCAGAGGTAATAAAAGTGAAGATGGACCCGAGAGTGAACAACAGGTTTGGCCCCTCTGGGACTGTTCAATTCCATCTTATGAATTTACATGAGTGCACAATCCCACGGATATGTGGGTTGAAGTTTAGGTTAACGCAGTAAGTGCACTTTCAGAAGAATACAACACCAAGGACAGGTGTAATAGATGGAAAAGGAGGGGACTGTTAGAGATGACTAATAGAAGTGGAAGCATATTGTTTTGAGGTAAAGTTTTTTTTTTTCAATAAAAAGTGCCTTCGCATGCAGCTGGGTGCTCAGATCGTGGCAGTGCTTTGGTCTGCAACTGCTGTACCACAACAACAGAAATGAAAGACAGACTCTCTCGATGGGAGAAAAGAGAGAGAGAGAGAGAGAGAGAGAGAGAAAGAGAGGACAAGAGAGAGATAGAGAGAGAGGACGGGAGGGAGAGCTCTATCGTCTCCCAGATGCAAAGCAATACCCAAAAGACAAAGGGCATAAAAAATGGAGCTGGCAAACACAATACAGTCACATACAACGTCAACCACAAATCTGCAGGAGGAATGTCTTAAATGTCATAGAAGCCTAGGCACAAAGCAATAAGCCAGCACACACATACATAGGGGTGATACATTGTACATCAAAGCTTCACTGCTATATGCAACTTAAAAGCATTTCCAGAATTCCTTCCAATGTGTCTGTGTTCAGTTTGTCTGAGGTAAAGCTATCAAAATGAGTCAGTCCAATGTGTCTGTGTTCAGTGTGTCTGAGGTAAAGTTATCAAAATAAGTCAGTCCAATGTGTCTGTGTTCAGTTTGTCTGAGGTAAAGCTATCAAAATGAGTCAGTCCAATGTGTCTGTGTTCAGTTCGTCTGAGGTAAAGCTATCAAAATGAGTCAGCACCCAGCACATTTGAGAGAGTGAATGCTTCATGATAGATTTAACGATGCACACAACAATGGCAAATAATACATGATAGGGACTGTGACTGTTGCCATGTGTGTGGTCTTAGACATGTTCTATTTGTGATTTATAAAGCTTGCGTGTGGGTAAGTGTTAGTCAGTCACACTGGGCCATGACAAGAAAAACATTGTTTTGGCCTTCATCTCCCACCAGCTTTCTTCACAGTTGTCATGAGCTGAGTGTTTTATGACATCATGTCTCTATGACATCATGTCATGGCCAGGAGTGAATGAGGGCGATGCGTTCAACTTTTTCTCATCCTTTCTCATCCGTTGATGGCCAAGTCAGCTGAAGAGGAACGTGAAGATGATGAAAATGTTTTAAAGTACTGATAAAAAATTAACTGAATTGAAAATTACTTTCCAAGAGTTTAATTGCTTGAACACATATAAAACTGCATTAATAGAACTGATGGATATTACAAAGCCTATGAAGCGTGGTTAAATTATAATGCTCAATGGAATAAATTGTGCCGACCAATCATATATTACAACACTAACTGGGTCAAGACTGTCCTCGGAAAAAAAAAGTACCAATCTGTCAGTCTTCTCCAATTAGCCATGGCAACTAGTACCACATGAAAAGGAATGAAAAGATAGATGCTTTTTCTGAGCATAACAGCAAGGTATGCGTACTTGTGAGACTCTTGCTGACCTAATCAGACGGCACCCATTTATTGACAACCATCATTAGGCTTCATTATTCAAATCAGTCTCAGCTCTTCAACTTACAATGACTATTATATCTGTGGCACATGGCGAAAATCCCTTTTTTGGCTCTCCACCAATGCCAATGGGGACTAGTTACCCTCTCTTTGTGGGGGAGAGAAGGGTCAGATGTGCTCAAGGACACAGGGCTGCAGTGCATTAAGTTGGAAGAGAGGGTCCGTTGGCTTAATCCTGAGGTGTCCTTCACTACTAAAAGTGCCTGTCAATCAGTGCTGTCTGAGTCGGGGAGAAACACTAGAGGAGGGGGGGGGGGGGACAAAGAGAGACCTTGGACTTGTGGAGAATCTGCTCAGAGACATCTAAGCATGACAAGGTCCAAGCTTCAGAACAATAAGGCTCTAAAGGGTAGAGTGGGGGAAATAGAGTGGGGGTAAGGGGTAGGTGCAGTGTGTGAGTGCGTGTGTGTGTGTGTGTGTGTGTGTGTGTGTGTGTGTGTTTGCGTGTGTCTGTGTATGTGTGTTTGCGTGTGTCTGTGTGTGTGTGTGTGAGTGTGTCAATAGCAAGTGGGATTTCATTCAGCTCTCACATGATGAGTCCTGGAAATGAAAGCAAGGCACCCAGCTTGATCCCTGACAATAACCCAACCCCCCAAGCCCTCTCCCTCCCTCCCCAGCCCTCTGAAGGTCAGTGGGATGTGAAGTACGTGTCCGTGCTCTTTGTCTCTAATAAGAGTATGGCTGGGGCTCATCAGTGGAGACAGTCAGGGATCTTATCCATTTGAATGGTGCCTTGTGCTCTGCTCCACGCCTCACCTAAAGACTGTCTGTGTGTCTGTGTGTCTGTGTGACTGTGTGTCTGTCTGTGTGTCTGTCTGTGTGTCTGTCTGTGTGTGTGTCTGTCTGTCTGTCTGTCTGTCTGTCTGTCTGACTGACTGACTGACTTTTGAACTTTGTCTCATCCAATCTCTCTTCCTCTCGACCCTAATCATTAATATCCTCACAACTTGAACACAAAGTTCATGCAGCGTATTTCCCCTATAAGAGGAGCAAAATAAATTATAACTTTTCCAGACTTTTAGTTTGACAAGAAGATAAGGTTGACCTTGAGAATAGGCTAGCCTTTCGGGGACTGGTGACCTTGCGAGGTGTGTGTGTGTGTGTGTGTGTGTGTGTGTGTGTGTGTGTGTGTGTGTGTGTGTGTGTGTGTGTGTGTGTGTGTGTGTGTGTGTGTGTGTGTTGGGGGTAGTGGTTGGCTGTTTGTTTGGGGAAGTCAGGGGACAGAGGCTCAGCATGAGGTCCAGTCTGAGGGACTTACCGGAGGTGAAGTACCAATCAACCTCACACACACACTAATCAGAGCTGATCTCCTGGCAGCTAGAGGCAACCACTCACCAGATAACAGAGAGGGGATGTGTTGTGTGTGTGTGTGTGTGTGTGTGTGTGTGTGTGTGTGTGTGTGTGTGTGTGAGTGTGTGTGTGTGAGTGTGTGTGTGTGAGTGTGTGTGTGTGTGTCTACATGTGTCAAAGTGGAGAGTGTTACAGAAATACATCAAAGTCATGTATGCTGAAGAGAGCAAGGGTACTGTGTATGGGACTGTCACTTTCCCTGACAACACAGCTAATGCGCATACGCATACACACGCGCGCATACACACGCGCGCATACACACGCGCGCACACACACACACTTACCCACTGACCCACTTCAAAAAGAAGTATGTGATTGCTGAATAAACTGGCCCTCATTTTCATAATCAGACATCATTCCCCATTTCATCACTCTCCACAAACCGGTTGCTCTCACTCCCTTCAAAGCAAACTAACATTTCATATGAAAATATATATCACTATGCATATATATTAGATTTTCTTTTTTTCTTTCTTCATCGGTGCCAATATGTGAAGCCCACGTGAGGCGGAAATCAAAAGTGAAACATTAATGCCCGGGGAGATAAGTGGAAAGGAGGAAGAAATGGGAGGAATAAACACAGTTGATATTTCATAAAGCCTGGATCCTTATCACACCATCTGTGAGGGACGTTTCAGACGCAGAATTGCTTTCGATCTCCTTCACCTCTGCCTTCCGCCAGATAACAACTCACTTTAATTCACTTTCTCTTTTTCATTTTTCTTCCTTTTTCTTTTTTTAATCTCCAAACTGAAAGCCCCATTCCTTCTTCTGTTTGAAGTCATTGGTGGGCCCCCTGTCCATCATTCCCAATGCTGACAGTCAGTGTATGAGGGCTAGCAAGGAAATCTAATCTGATTCATTTGAAGATCACAATGATAGACAGACATGGCAACACACCGCCTTAGTTGGACTGATAGTCTAGAAGTTAGCATGAGAGTAGTGAGAAGTCTCACTTTTGCTCTTATTTAAACTGTACTGATAGCCTAGAAGTTAGCATGAGAGAAGTAAAAAGTGAGGAGTCTCTGTTTTGCTCTTATTTAAATTGTCACAATGGTGTACAGCTCAAGTGTTTTTTTTCACATGATTGGCTGAGAAGTGCTCAGAGACCCGTATGGGCCCAGGTTACAAGGTTGTTTTCTTAAGTGTAGGCATTAGATACGGGTTTGACGGAATCCACCAAACTCCACACTTTGTTTGAGATTGCAACCTCTCTGGTTACCTCGTCTCTTCCGCTGACTCTCCTGGCAACGATGAGCTGGATCATTCCACGGATGTTGCCCTCAACGGACATGGATTTCCGTAGTGTTTCCATAGCTTCCTGGTTGGTCTTGCCCAGCAGGGACTCTCCATTGACAGCAACCAGCTGGTCATTGACATGAAGCCGTCCATCCTGGAAACATACACACAGCCACAGGCTTGAAAATATGCATTCACCCTCACATCCACGGTCACTTCAATATAGAATCATGACCCTGACCACATATCAAAGTCAGAGCCTTTCACCTCTACACCAGGTACTTTTAGGGTCTCCCAAAGAACAGCACTGATCCAGAGTCAATACAATGAATACAAACAGAAGAGAAGAACCTGAAAGCCTGTCAGCACATCCATTTTAGATGAGGAAAGGCTTCACCTCCTAAGCTATAGGCTTGGATATCATGACATTGTTTTTTCTAGTCCCAACCCCATACATATAGGTTGTGCAATAAGTCAAGTACATACGGGAAGCATTTGGTAGTTTAAAGAGTGAAAACTAAGTGTTGAGTCTAACACCATTTTAGCTGAGCAGCCTTTAGTCTCGGACCACGCTCTCAGTGGCTTCCCTTAACATTTTAATTTCCCCCCGTAACCATGGAAACTGATCTTCTCTGCATGGAGATGACAGCACTGAGTATTATAGCTAAATGTATGGCAACAGAGGCATGATTCAAAAACACTTGAAAGTACAAATGGGGAAAAAAAACGGTTCTGATTCATATACAGATACAAGTAGCTAGTTTTGATTGTTACTTCAGTCTTTAACTTACATAGATGATTCACTACAGAACTAAAAGAAGGCTAAATGTTTTGAGACTATGATTTGTGACTTTGAAAAACACGGAGTGACACTCACCTTACAAGCTGCCCCACCGTTGATAATAGACTTGACAAAGATGCCCAGGTCAGCATGGTTCTCCTTAGAGCGATTGCCCTTAACACTGACACCTAAACCGGCAGATCCTGAGTCACTTAGCGGGATCTCAAACGTCAGGAACTCCCGTGTCCCATCTGGGGTCAACACAAGGTCATCCTCCGCTGGCGTCTGTAAAAGAGGAAATGAAATGGTCACAGTGAGAAAAAGACATGTGAAACCAAAGTTATCACACTCACAGGGATCATTTTGTTTGATGATTTCTCGTCATGGTCACAAGCTTCTCAAGTGTGACAGAGGGGATCGGACTCAACTTTGATGATGGCAGGTAACAATTTACCTCTGTGAAGTTGGCCATGCTTTTTTGATTTCTCTGGGATACTTAAAGGAAAAAGAAATCCTGAAGGCCCCATCAGTGAAGAAGTACTAAAAGTCACCTTAAAGGGTATGCCCTTGCTCAGAGTGTGCTGACATGTCTGAAGGAAACACTAGTTTCAGTGACAGCCAGAGACATGACTGATTGCTTAAACTAGTTTAAGCATGAAATGAATCAAACTCTAGCAGTCACATAGGTGTCAGTCTTTCCGCTTCCCTCTAGTTTACGAAGGGGAGTGATTGGAAATAAAGCAACCGTCACAGTTTCAGGAAAAATGAGACAGAGTAATTTAAGGAGGAGGCAAAAAAAAGCTTAATTTGATAGGATGGGATGGGAAGGGGCACATGATGAACCCGGGACATAAGAAGGCTAATGATGTTTGTGTGGGTACCACAGCGAAAGGAGGAGAGGCTTTGATGGACAGGGCAGCTGGACCTGAATATCAAATATGAATATGAATAAAATCATTCTGTACTAAGTCAGGATGCCCCATGCATCCTAATGAGGCCTACTCCTGAGCGTGTGTGCTGGGTTTGCACATTTCTTAGTGGGAACACAGGGACACAGTACATGTGAATGCAAGTGCATGTTGGTTTAACACATAGGGCCCTATCTTGCCGATCAGAAACGCAAGTAGGACGGCGCCAAGCGCAAGTAGCTGTGTGGGCGGCTCTATGGCGCAGTTGCTATTTTAACGGCGGAAAAAACACACTTGCGTCCAGCGCAAGTGTCAAAAGGGTTGGTCCAAAGGAGGTTACTCAGCCATAGGTGTGGTTTGGGCGTAATATGCAATAAACCAATCCGAGCGTCATTTCACATTCCCTTTAAGAGCGAGGAGCGCATAGTCCATAGCGGCTTGTTATTTTGATGGCGGAATTACCTGGTGGAAGACCGGAAAAGTTCACAGCCGAGGAGACCGACGTGAGATTTACACCAATTTTTTGGCAAGCCATATATAATTACAAGGAAAATAAAGTATTTACCACTTGAGGAAATCATTGTGATATCCATATCCAAGATATTTTAAAAATAGGCATACATCTAGCGTAGCCTACACATTGACCCAAATGATTCAGGTTAATTGAAGCTGCGTGACATTTGATTTATTGTATGGCTTTGAAAAAAGCCGGGAGATAGATATATATGGGGATGCGAGAAACCCTCCAAAAGTAAGCAAAGTCAAGCAAGCATGTCGAGATATTGCCGTGATTGTTTCTGCAACGGGGCACCCGAAAACGTTGCCGAAAACGCTATAATGACGTCCGGAGACGTGGGACATCCAAGCTGGAAGGTAACACACGTTCTCGTGCCTTCACGGGAGGTGGATCTGCCTCGACCCAGGATCTGACGGCAGCAGAGGACATCGCCACGTCTACCCTCACGCCTGAGAGCCTGCAGGGATTTGGGGGCATGGAAATCGGCACCCAAGCCAGTGCACCAGCTGACCAAACCCAAGGTACATAAATAAAGTCCACATACACAAAGATGAGTTTACAAGATTTATAATAATACTGGCATTAAATAAATGCAACAAAGCCATACAATAAATCAAATGTCACGCAGCTTCAATTAACCTGAATCATTTGGGTCAATTGTGTACGCTAGATGTATGCCTAGTTTTAAAATGTCTTGGATACGGCTATCACACTGATTTCCTCATGTGGTAAATACTTTATTTTCCTTGTAATTATATATGGCTTGCCAAACAATTGGTGTAAATCTCTCGTGAAGACGACAGAAGTAAAGTGTAGCCTATAGGTCCTATACTGTGCGGGCAAGCACATGCGCCCTTAAAATAGCGTTCTGAATACGCGTTACAGACTTTAGACATTGCGCCTCATATTAGACCAGCTTTTTTTTGGTCAATGGCGCACGGCGCACGGCGTTGTTTTGAAACTGCAAAATACCACTTGCGCCAGAGAAACGCCTTATCTGTTCCGCCCCCGCCCATGTCGACGCAAGTTCATTTCGAAGCGCGCCTCTGGAGGGAAAATCACGCTGTGCGCCGGGTGCAAGATAGGAATTATACATGCGTCGGTGACAATGTCAATTGCGCTGGGTGCAAGATAGGGCCCATAAGGTTTTGAAATGGCCAAATCCACTTTTGGTGTTCAAAATCAACAACCACGATTTACTTAAATGTAGCAATGAACTGGCAGGATGAATACACTTCTCCCTTTGTGGACACATTTTTATAAACAAAAATAATGTTTAAATAAACTCATTGTTATACGCAAAAAGTGATATTAAAATAAACTCATTGTCATAAACAAAAGTAATATTAAAATAAACTAACTGTTATAAACAAAAGTAATATTTATATAATGCTGGTTTTAGCATTCAAACTCTATACTGCAATGATTTCGATCAATTGTCCTTAGTAAAAACATATGTACCCAAAAGATCTAAAAATCACTAAATATAACATATGTTATAACATATATAACATATACAAATATAACATTTAACAAAATAACATAAAATGTTAATAATTCCTAGAACTTCTAAATCATATCTTGACATAGTCTATCTAAAATTAATACATTGGCAGTCTATCTTAAATTGAATGCGTCTTTGAGAACTTTGAAAAGCGCTATATAAGTGAGATGTATTATTATTATTGTTAATTAAATATCTGCCGCTAAACAGAAGAAGTTCACACACCAGACCACCAAGGCACAAGAAGGCAATAAGGGTAAAAAATGACTCTGTGAATTAAAGACGTATGTTATGCACTGGTAAATCTATAGAAATGTTAAGGGTAAGTGGAAATATACTATGTTTAATAAGAAAACAAACATTTGTACAGCAAATGGCAAAAGAGTGGGCCATTTGTAACTCACTAGAGGATCTCCCCAAAACTGATGAGCATAACACCAGTGGACCACTGGCCTCTTACTATCTGGGAAGTGCATTAAGCCTTTTGTCAACCAAATGACAAGCGCAACAGTCAATTCAGTGCACAACATAAATCATGTGCATGAAAGAATGTGCTCTCTTCAATATTTTGTGGATACTTATGTGGTTGTGTTTTTCATGGACAAAAGGCAATATGGTGTTGTAGTAAATTGATTCCTGTCGTAGTACAGAACGAGTTATGTATACAAAATAAGGGCTGTAACACTTGGCGTCGCATAAAAAGGGGACTATGTGGAGTTGATGGAACTGGAAATATTGTTATTGTTGTACGTAGTAAGACATTTACTGCTTGCTCTGTATCTGCAAAATCACTTTGGATGTGTACTCTGTCTCTCACTGAGGACCAAATGCAAATGACATGTGACCCCCCCCCCCCCCCTCCCCCCATCCCCCTCTTCCTGCTAGAGTTCTTTGTGTCCTGGCATCAACCCCATCCCCCCATAGGTGAACCCCTCACTGTACCCCCCCCCCTCTCACCTAAAGGGTGTGGCCCTCCTCCCCTCCTTCTGTTCTGTGACCTGACAATGTATAAAATGCCATTGCGTTCTGCTATCAGGTAGGCCTTTCTTGAAGCAACAGCTGAGAGGGGTCTCCACGCTGAATTAAACCTCCAGAAACATGACTTTGTCCTCCGGTCCATTCTTCAACTTTAGCGTGCTTATTAATATTCTAACAGAGTTATAACACAATGTGATACATGGTATCTATTGGGGATGAAATGGTCTCAATGTACTGCCTCTGAAGGCAGATGGTAAAGACTAACATAATACTATGCAACACGGCAATATAGGTTAAAAGCAATATAGATACACAAAACATTATTACCACATCAGTCCACATTGTTTTTTATTTTTTTTCAAACGCCCAAATGAGCTGAAAAGCAGTCTGAGAGTGGGCCCGTGTCTCTAACCCTCTGGCCTGCCAGGACGTGGGTGAGCCCCACAAGCATGTTGTTGTTGATGAAGACATATACTTATTTGCAACCTCCGGGTCTTGAGGTAACTTGAGTGAGTTTTCACCTTACAAGGCTGGCTAATAAATGGCTATGATTAGTAAGTTGCATCTATAATAATTGCAGTTCTCAGTAGGCACCAGTAGGTTGGAATGTTGAAAATCAGTCACAGGAACAGGTAGATTAATGTTAAAGTCCTCAGACATGTACAGCTTCACACAATCTTTATGTACACGCAGACACGCACACTCCCTGCTGAGCTGGTCAATGTCAGGCACTCCTATTAGGTGGATGCCAGGCTTACATGTCAACACACGTTTCACCCCAACACACACACACACACACACACACTAGGGCTGGGCGATTTTTCGATTTCGATTTTAACCGCGATGTAATTTTTTTCTACGGTTTTAAATGAGACGTTCGATTAGACGGCGCCTTCAAAAAAAAAAAAAAAAAAAAAATCAATGTTTTCACAGACCCGCGAATACAGCGCCGCACGTAGCCCATGGGCGTCGCGACAATGTAATTGGGGGGGGGACAAGACCCCCTCACTTTTCAAAACAAGTCGTTTCGACCCCCCCACTTTTGCAGTCAAAATAGTGCGTGCGTGACTGCTGGTCTACTAGTCCATTATTCTTTCCATTGCTTCACAATTAAATCCGTTCAACTTTATCAGTGGGGAATACCCACAGCAATATAAATCCACTCCGCGTTTTCCTGGTGTACTACGCAGCCTCATCACGCACGCAGATTCAACTGTCATTAATGTTCATTCATTCTCTGATTTGATCGGAGCGTCGCGCTAGAAGCAGACCACAGAAATGGACATACGGATTTTTTTTTTCGAAGAAGAGGAAAGTAAGTCAGAGTTGCCCAAGTTTTACCTGTAGTGGACAATTAAGGACCACCCAATGGACATTATCTGGCTATAATCGTATTGTTATTGCCAAAACAACCGTGAGCTAATCTGGCGTTAACGTTAACTAGCTAATGGCAGTTTTTCTAACGACAGCAGCGACTAAACACACACTCACCAAAGAAGATTTTTTTTTTTTAATGTGTCACTCACTTGTATACCTCTCTTTGACTCACACACGAAAGATGATGTCAATGCCACAAATAAAATTAACATTGGTGTGCTGGGCATGCTGTCAAGCTTTGCCATGTATGAAAACTATTTCCCCTACGTGAACCGTTTACTTCTGGCAGCTTCCATCCTTAAAGACTTTGGGTTTCAATACACATTTGGCCATTTCTGACCTGAACAGTCATACTTTAATGAGGTGGTCAGTTTGAATGTAGCCAACATAATTATCAGGCCACCAAACCTATATCAATTGTGAATTTGATATGCTGATAACATGATTTACATCTCAGAGAAAAACATGGTAAAATGCACCAGAATGCGGGTATTTGCATGTACGTTTTTCAAAAAATGTTGGGGTGATTTTGGTCATATCGTGATATAAAATCGAAATCGAAAATTTTGGGGGGAAAAAATCGAAATATAATCGTAACATATCGCCCAGCCCTAACACACACACACATACACACACACACACACACACACACACACACACCCACACACACACACACCCACACACGCACACACGCACACACACACACACACACACACACACACACACACACACACACACACACACACACACACACACACACACACACACACACACACACCGCACATATGCCCAAACACCAGGGGAATCTCTTTAATCAAGGACCATCTCTGGCTACCCGATCTCAGATGATTACACATTGCCAAGGTCACCATGACAACCCCTGGAGCAGGTGGATTGCTGTCAGGAACTGCCACAGCTGGACAGGTGGGGGTTGGCTTTTAACTCCAACTACATGCTTACAAGAGCTAACACAAGCTATACATTATTAAACAACAACTCGCTCTCATTTCTCTCACATCAAAGTGACAGACATGTCTGCATTAACGGGGAGGGTGGGGAGAGGTAGAGACAAGGAGAAGGAGGTTTTTTTTTTAGTGACATCATTTTAGTTTTTTTGTTGAGTGTTCTAGTCTGTTTTGACAGATGCACTCTCTGCCAAATGCACCCATGATAACAGAGATGCATGAGTCTCAAAAACACCGTGGACACTCTAGATGAATCACCCTGTACATCATCCACATATAGAGGCTTCATTATTAATGAGTGCTTTTTATTAAAAGGAGAGGGACCACATTTTGAATTGTGGCCAGGAGCAGCTTTTAGCACAGCTGTAAGAGAGCCATAATTTATTAGATACAAACATTAAGAAACTCATAATTTGCCCTGAACTTCTACATTCAATTAAACTCGGTACTTTTCATCCTTTTGACATTCAAAAATAGCCATTCAAAAGTCCCTCTGGAAGGGTTAAGAAGTATAGAGGAAAGCTAGCTAATGCAACGCCTATTCAGTCTGCAGAGTGCTTTTCGCTAAAATATCCAGTGTCACACAGTTCTTTGCAACTACGTACAGCGCATTTCTGTAACAGTTTTTACACAAACACTACTCAAGTATTCAGTATTCTATACACAGTACTTACACTCCAATCACTGATTGTAATTTGCACACATTCTTCTTTGATCAGTAGCACACTTGGTCCCATCTGACTACCTGCCTCCTCCCCACTGGCTAGCAGTGTGGGGATATGCCACACTTCCATTCAGTCACAGCCAATTATGTGCTCAAGTAATTCATTAATTCAGAATCAGAGATGAGGGCACGCTTCCACTGCTTCCTGTTGATCCAGGAGAGAGAGGTTCAGCTGTCTGAGGGAATCAAAGCAGAGGAGACATGCAACTCTCCCTGAACGGAAGGAGAGACATGCAGCTCTCCCTGAACGCAAGGAGAGACATGCAACTCTCCCTGATCGCAAGGAGAGACATGCAAACCTCCCTGAACGCAACGACGTGGACATTTTTAACCTCAGCATTTTTCTCTTATTGACTTTGTGAAGTGAATAGAAAAGGTAAAAAACAGAAAAAGAGAGGTTAGAATAAGAAGATAAAGACACATAAATAAAAACAATGACTATGCACTACTCTCGTCCCAGATGCATACACAACTCCCAATCACCCACCTTGAAGATGTCCCCGCACATCAGCGCCTGAAACAATTACTAACAGTGGAAATGTTCTCTCCGCACGTGCCCAAACTGGGTGCCATAAAGGTTACTGGAAATGAATTTAAAACCCTAAAAGAAATCACTCAAGGATGTAATTGCAAAGAGGGCCTGTGCATGATAAGTATTGTACAACGGATTTCACGCCACTGTTCCTTTTTTCCACTCTCTACCAATGACAGTAGATAAAAGCTATGCATTAAAACGCCCCTCGGATGAGGTTCAGATGAAGCTTGTCAGTCTGCCTTTATTCCAGTGCAATTAGAGGCAGAAGAAAGAAAGGATGAGCACCGCATACAGAGAATGACTTCCATTGTTGCTCAGTGCTAAAGCATTAATGCAGGGCTGGGTCACGGTAGGTTCATGCACCTTAGAGACAAACCACCAAAGAGCCAGATGCTGAACACCATATGGCTGAAAAAGTCAGAGGCATTCAAGAATTCAAGAATTCAAGAAAAGTAAAGCACACAAGGCCTTAACTCTTAACCTTTTGAACAAATGTCCATCTGTACCTGTTCAAGCAAACAACTTCTGAGCAAGTATTCTAGAATGCAAAACACTTCATCATCTTCGCTTCTGAAACCGAATGAGCTGAAGGATTTTATTTTCCAAAGGTCCTTTTGTTTATATATTGTGTGCATATTATATTTCTGTATACGAGTCATTTTATCTGACATTATTATTGTCATACACCCATTAAGGATGTTGACATTCAGTCAGTGCTTAATACTATTTAAGTGCGCCGAGAATTTACTAATGCTTTGTAAGTGGTCAACGATATATATACAGCCGCGGAAAAAATTAAGAGACCACTTCAAAATTATCAGTTTCTCTGGTTTTACTATTTATTGGTATGTGTTAAAGTAAAATGTACATTTTAGTTTTATTCTATAACCTACTGGCAACATTCCTACCAAATTTCAAATAAAAATATTGTCATTTAGATCATTTATTTGCAGAAAAATGACAATTGGTCAAAATAGCAAAAATGATGCAGTGTCTTCAGATCTCGAATAATGCAAAGAAAACAAGCTCATATTCATTTTTAAACTACACAATACTAATGCTTTAACTTAGGAAGACTTCAGAAATCAATATTTGGTGGAATAACCTTGATTTAAAATCACAACTTTCATGTGTCTTGGCATGCTCTCCACCAGTCTTTCACATTGCCGTTGGGTGACTTTATGCTACTCCTGGCGCAAGAATTCAAGCAGCTCGGCTTCTTTTCATGGCTTGTGACCATCCATCTTCCTCTTGATCACATTTCAGAGTTTTTTTTATGGGATTCAGGTCTCGAAATTGGGCTGGCCATGACAGGGTCCTGATCTGGTGATACTCCATCCACACCTTTACTGGCCTGGCTGTGTGGCATGGAGCATTGCCCTGCTGGAAAAAACACTTCTCAGAGTTGGGGAACATTGTCAGAGCAAAAGGAAGCAAGTTTTTCTTCCGGGACAACGTTGTACTTTGCCTGGCTGAGGTTTGTAAAAGACCATAAGGATTGAAAAAGCGGACTGGAGGTTCTTCTAAGTTCGTCTTCTCTGATGAGTCCGATTTCACAGTAAGTGCAAGACTTTCTGGCTTGTAGGCCTCTCCAGGTCTCCGTCTAACCATCAGACGACCATGTGTTGGGCAAAGCTGAAAAGACGAACTAGAAGACCCTCCAGTCCGCTTTTTTCAATCCTTATGGTCTTTTACAAACCTCAGCCAGGCAAAGTACAACGTTGTCCCAGAAGAAAAACTTGCTTCCTTTAGCTCTGACGATGTTCCCCAACTCTGAGAAATGTTTTGTCCAGCAGGGCAATGCTCCATGCCACACAGCCAGGCCAGTAAAGGTGTGGATGGAGTACCACCAGATCAGGACCCTGTCATGGCCAGCCCAATTTCGAGACCTGAATCCCATAAAAAACCTCTGAAATGTGATCAAGAGGAAGATGGATGGTCACAAGCCATGAAAAGAAGCCGAGCTGCTTGAATTCTTGCGCCAGGAGTAGCATAAAGTCACCCAACGGCAATGTGAAAGACTGGTGGAGAGCATGCCAAGACACATGAAAGTTGTGATTTTAAATCAAGGTTATTCCACCAAATATTGATTTCTGAACTCTTCCTAAGTGTAAGCATTAGTATTGTGTAGTTTAAAAATGAATATGAGCTTGTTTTCTTTGCATTATTCGAGATCTGAAGACACTGCATCATTTTTGCTATTTTGACCAATTGTCATTTTTCTGCAAATAAATGATCTAAATGACAATATTTTTATTTGAAATTTGGTAGGAATGTTGCCAGTAGGTTATAGAATAAAACTAAAATGTACATTTTACTTTAACACATACCAATAAATAGTAAAACCAGAGAAACTGATAATTTTGAAGTGGTCTCTTAATTTTTTCCGCGGCTGTATATTTAGACTTGACGACTTGATGTAGATGAAAAAAATTATACCCTATGAATTCAACCTGAAAAACCATAATACTAAATAAATGTTCAAAAGGTCCTGGCAAAATCTCAGTGTGGCTGTTGTCAGGACTTCAATATTTTCTCCTACAGGAAAACCTGACTACTGAGTAGATATTTTAAGCCATTTGCCCAAACTACCTTGTTTACTAGTACTCTCAGCAACTGCACCAACCACACTACAACCCCCAAATGCACCACACTCTCAGAGTGGGGGGTAATTACACTAACAGCTGCTGAAAAACTACTAAATGAAAACAGGTGGCTTCTGCGCAAAACTGCTGGAAAGTCGTTAACAGAAGTGTCATTGTTCTTCTGCTGCACTTGGCAACATTGGCTTTAATTATGAGGGAGCGCAGGGTTCGGAGGAGTGAAGATGGCACAGTGATTTGCCATATTGCCTGACATGCTTAAAACAGCACATAAAAGCCCAGGGACACAATGAGGACGCTCATCTGCACAGAAAAGACAGCGGGGGTGAGGAACTGAAAGACTACAGAGAATGGAGAGAAGACAAAATAAAAACACAAGGAGCTATTATGAGATGGCTTCAAACGGGCAATTGAACTTAAACATCTTGGGTTGCTGTAATGGCGGCAGTAATTTACACAGCAGGAGTCCCGAGCGCTGTGCCACTACGCAGAGATGGGGAGTTCGACCTGCTGGAGAGTCATGCCGAGTTTTGACTAGGGCACATATGCTGGCAGGCCTGATGAACACACACACACACACACACACACACACACACAGACACACACACACACACTCACATAAGACACAAAGCCAATGACTTACACAGGGGCTGCTGAATGCCCTCTGGGCCTCTCTCGTTAGCAGCGTTTGGTAGTAAGCGCGCGTGAGCCTCAATGATTCATCAAAAGGATTCTTGGGGAAAATTAAATGAACAGTGATGCCATTCTGTGGTTTCCCAGTGCTCATAGCTTGCAAACTATCATGCTTTTTCATTTTATATAAAATAGTGAAAATCTTCCAGAGTTTTAAAAGATTTTGCACAAAAAGTCATCATTCCCAAGAGTAAAACATCAACAAAAAATGTCGAAGTTAAACCTTCTTTTGAGAAGTGTGATAACATGGCTCCAGGTGACTGTGAATTTATTCATTGTGAATAGGGGTTTAAGAGCTTAGCAGAGAAAACTTGGCTGATTACTTTCCTACACATATTTTTCACCAACTGAACTTGGCAAAAGGCCTTTCATATTAAGCAAAGACAAAGGACACGGTGTCCTGATTTCCTCTACTTCGTTAACTCTCTTTTGCACTTTGTTAACACAAAGTTGCAGTACATTACCTCATCCTTACAGTGAGAGGGGAGATTTGGAGAGCATAACTCTTCACAGACAGCTCATTTTGTTAAAACCAGGAAGTCTCAGGTCCAGCTAGATAGTTTGTCACCAATAAAATTGATCACTTGTTGAGATTTATTCTGCTAATGAAAAAATGTCTCTGCATCTTGAACCTGCCCTGTAAATCAGGCTTTCATGACAAGGCTGTTTTACCTGAGTCAGGTTCATGTATAAATATTAGGGGAGACGAAACGATGAGCAAACCAAAACTCTGTGTGTTTGTCTGTCTGTGTATGCATGTTGAGAGAGGGGACACACATGTCCATATTGGCTGGTAATATAAAGTCAGATAAATATGCGTGTAATTCAAGTCAACCAATCAATGAGCTCTCCTGGCCAACACCCTCACTGCCCCTGCAGACCGTTTCCATGGAAACAGTCAAACGGATCTTTACTATGCAACTCATACCCACACTCCCTGCAGCTGTGGCTCGCCATACTTGACTACCTTTACTCACTGTGCTGCCAACTCTCCTTTTAAATATGTGTAACTGGCCCCCCTGCCCCCGACCCCCTCCGACCGCCCCGCCCCCTCGCAATTCCAAAAGAAATAACACACACTCACTGCATGTCACTGACTTTCACGTTGACCAACTGTGGGATTTCTGTTCAAAGAAAAAAGAAAGAACAGCAAGAACTACACATATACCTATACAGCTATAGTGCTACCTGGCAACAAAATAGCCGAACAAAAGCTGTGCTTGAAAGAACATCACATTTTTTGTCAGGAAGTGGCTGCACCTTTGTAGGCAGCAGTTGAGAGAAGAATAGGCGTATTTCCGATATGGCTTAGCACTACAGCAATATTATCAGCTTTTTATACTTGGGATTATAACAAGATGATGAAAAATAATGTGCTTAGACAGGTTTATTGCACTGGTTTTACAGGTTGTTGGAATTTGTTGGCATTTTTTGTCCCGGCTTCTCCTTTAATCACACTGGATGAATGGAATGCTTATTTTGAGAAACAGCTTTTAGGAATGGACACCAAATGGAGACTTTTACTTTGATTTGAAAACTGTTAAGTGGAAAATAAGTGTTAGAGGCTAGCATCCTTTCAGAAGTCATAGAGAAGGCTGTTTCTTAATATAAGAGGAGGTCTCATTCAAAAGGAAAGGGCTCAAATCACACAGCTTTGATGTGTTGAAGGCGGGGTGGCTTCTGTTTGCCTCACTCACTGCTCTAGCCACTGTCACTCATTTATCTGCCTCTCGCCATAGCAACCATAAATCAGACTGTCAGAGTAATGTGAAGCTCAAATTAATTGCACAATTAAGATTCTCTGAAAGCTTGGCAGATCCGACCCCTAATGGATCCATGACAAGTTTCGATATAATCATAAAGGGGAATTTAATGTAGTGGGTAATTGCTCTTCTGTACGCTACACAGGCGCCATGGCCCACGCCAGCCCTGTCAAAGTTCTGGGGCACCGCATAGAACATTTTGTAGAGATGAAATTGATATATACATTTAGGCTTTTTTAATGTCTGTTGATGCACTTAGAGAGTCATGAAGGTTGCAATGCTAACAGCTAGTCAGCAATGTGGTGTCATCCCTCCTTTTACAAAGAGTTCAGGGACAAATTGGGCAAGTATTATAACACACATGCTGGGCCTTAGTTTGAGAGTGAAAATGGCACTTTTACAAAGAAAAAACTATAGTGCTTCTTCTGTTGTTCTAAATAATTACATTTGTTGACACATTTGTTTTAAACATTTTGCTATGTTTATGTTAGTGAACTTGAACACCAGGACCAACCTGAATGCAATCTCTTCCTGCATTCTGTTGCCACCAAACTAGAGATCTTTTGTAGTAAATGCTCTGGTGTGGTGTGGCAGTTCTTCTTCTGCCTTAGTCAAATTATACAGTGTGTGAATAGAATACACAAGAAATGTCACAATTGTATATTTACATCATGGATGGCATTAATTCACTGCTGACTGAGCATTTAAGTCCTCTCAGACGTCCAAGTCTTTCAAGGGGTTTAACCTTTTAAGTTTGTTTGGAGGTTCCGAACGTTGGGGTGGTCTATTCAAACGAATGGAACTTTTTGCAACGTATAATACATACAAAAATTATTCCCTGACAAAACCTTATCAAATGCGAAAAAAAAGCTTCACTACATCAACAACAAAAACCAACACAGACAATCTCTCTAAAGCCACTATGCCTGTACTTGACCTGACAGGTTGGATTGAACTCTAAACTCTCACCTCATAAGGCAAAATGTCAGGGGTAAGGGCATCTTGTTACCACCAGTAACTGAACTGAAGTCCATTTGTGCATGTTTATTTAACCACCGCTTCATTTTCAGTGGCCTCCACTAGCACAGATTTTCTCCCTCTCCCAATCAATCTCTCCCCCTCTCTCTCACTCACTCACTCTCTCCCTCCACATTGTGCACATTGAAGCGTGACATTGACTGATTTATTTTGCAGGGGTGGAGACTGATGTGCCATCTTCTCTCACACCCAGCCATGCCAGTCAGCCATGGAGGAGACTCACAGTAGAACACACACACACACACACACACCCATACCAGTCAGCCATGGAGGAGACCCACACACACTCACACACATCCCAGTCAGCCATGGAGGAGACCCACACTAGAGCACACACACAACCATGCCAGACAGCCATGGAGGAGACCCACAGTAGAAGAACACTCACACACACCCATCCCAGTCAGCCATGGAGGAGATCCACACTAGAACACACACACACACACTCACACCCATCCCAGTCAGCCATGGAGGAGACCCACACTAGAACACACACACACTCACACCCATCCCAGTCAGCCATGGAGGAGACCCACACTAGAACACACACACACTCACACCCATCCCAGTCAGCCATGGAGGAGACCCACAGTAGACTTAAGCACACACACACACTCACACCCATCCCAGTCAGCCATGGAGGAGACCCACAGTAGACTAAAGCACACACACACTCACACCCGTGTTGACCAACGGTCTAGAAGCAGGTCACGAGACCATATCTAATTTGGATGGTGATTGCAGTGGTAAGTAACCAATAAATGTTTTATTCCCACTCAATCCACACTGCTACTGTTAGTGCTGAAATGCTTTGTGAAATATTCCTCACAAACATAACGTTGCATGCTTATTATTTTATGTGATGCCTCATATCGAACTGTAAGATTTTACTTTCAGTCTTCTGGTCCCAGAGATGTGTGCTAGCCTCTGCCAGTACCTGTACATCTATGTATGTGTAGGTTTGAAATGTCCTTGCCCCAATACCCCTGCAGTTCAAGGCATTAGTACCACGGGTAATTGCATCGGTGGGCATGAATAATTCAGAACCTTCCCTGTGCATGTGTGTGTAGGTGTGTGTGTTTGTGTGTGTGTGTGTCACCAGACCAGATAGGTAAGATTTCATCAAGTGCTGGTTGTCTGTCTGTTGTCTGTCTCTCTGAGTAGCTCAAACCTCTCCCAGTTTGCTCAAGCAGGTCCTTTTTCTCACTTCCATTTCAAGTCTATTGCATGCCAATGCGTTCATGCCATTTTCATCTCATTTATTTGCTTCACTTCCCCTCCTTTACCCCATGTCTCTCACCAAGTCTTTTCCTCACCATTATCTTTCTCCTCCACCCCTCCATCTCTCTCTATCACCATGCCTATGGGCCTTGCATATCTCCCTATCCCCCTGTCCATCTAGCTCTCCTCTTTATCATGCCTTCAACATCTCCTATTCTGTCCATTCTCTCCTTTCCTTTCCTGTAGATAGCCCTGCAGCTTAACCTCAAATCTCACAGAGGATCAGAACCTAAAGCAGTGCTACCTTCAAATGGCATTTCAATACCAAGGGAAACGTGACATCAAATATAATAACCTCTTAACCAAACTAAACAGAAAACAAATAACTATTGCTCCCTACCACCAAAAATAAAACAAAATATATATACATACAAAATATATTTTCTTATGATGCAAGAGTTAACTAAGCTATGATGTTATATATGTATCTGATATTGTCCTATGACACATGAGATAACTAAGCTATGATGTTATATATGTATCTGATATTGTCCTATGACACAAGAGTTAACTAAGCTATGATGTTATATGTGTATCTGATATTGTCATATGATTCAAGAGTTAACTAAGCTATGATGTTATATGTGTATCTGATATTGTCATATGATTCAAGAGTTAACTAAGCTATGATGTTATATGTGTATCTTATATTGTCCTATGACACATGAGATAACTAAGCTGTGATGTTATATGTGTATCTGATATTGTCTTATGAAACAGGAGATAACTAAGCTATGATGTTATATGTGTATCTTATATTGTCTTATGACTAGTGCTGTCAAACGATTAAAATTGAATCGGGATTAATAGCATTTATGTCGTTGTTAACTAAAAATTTCTATCTATTCTAAAAAAATGCCCCTCATTTTTACATTTTATTTTAATTGCTCTTGTCAACATGGAAAAGTCAATAAGCTTGTTTTATGCAAATGTTTTATTTGATTGAAAAACAACATTGCCAAACAGGGCGGTACAAAATCAAATTATAAAGTGCACATTTCAGGTAAACAAGGACTCAGCCTATGCCGCAGTTAAACCATGGATTAATATTTTCAAGTTTGCTGGGAAAATAGCAGTCAGGCCTCAAGGAAACAATGAACCGTAACGGTAAGGTTCTTTGCTTTCAACCAGCTGCCTGTTGACATTTTCAGACAACAGTGAAGCTCGCTTCTCTCACAACACAACTTTTAAAAGTAAAAGCTCCATTCAAAGCTTTTCAGCATTCATTTCGCCATATCCCAGCCCCCATTCACTCAAACCATACCGTTTGCCTACCACACAGTTTGCGAACGTTAATCTAAAAAAAAAAAACATTAATCTCGCGATAAAATAAATGAACAGTGAGAGAGAGATAACTAAGCTATGATGTTATATGTGCATCTGATATTGTCTTATGACACAAGAGAAAACTAATGTGTATCTGTTATATGTGTATCTGCCAACCTCCATTCCACTAGAGGGAGTGAGCATCAGTGTACACCCCCACCTGAAGCCCAAACCAAGTTGCCTGTCAGTCAATACCTTGGCCTCTCCGAGGACACACGTCCATTGATTAGAGCCCTTCAGCGTCTGCGGAGTTCACTGAACCTTTAGACACTTGTTGTTGTTCTTTTCATTCTCTCCCTCTCTCTCTTAAGGGTGAGCAGTTGGCTGAGGACTTCAAAGCACATTTTTCTAGCGCTCCTCCCCACTGGATTCTGCATAGAGCGCTAAGTAAAGGTTAGCACTGACACCTCTGTCAATAAGTCCCCCCCCCCCGATGCTCTCTGGAAATGTCCGCTACTCCCCAGACTCAGCATGAGGCTCACAACCCCAGCTACCACACCACCACACTAATCAAACCAACCAGAGTCACTGCAACCCAGCCACCACACAGGGTAACCAAACTCACCAGAGTCACTGCAAGCCAAAGTAATTACAGCTTAACTACATAGAGGAGCAGATCTGCTTCCAAACCATCCCTGTGCTTTTTTGATAGAGCTTTCAGCTTGCATTTCAAAAGCCTGCGATAAAATGAATGGAAGTTGAGAGATTAATGACAAGAAAAATCAACATATCAGCTGGGTTTCTATCCAACAAATTCAAACATGGACACTCTCCTAATCAAGGAGTTGTCAGCAGCAGTGGGTTCAAAACTTGAGGGCAACTTCAACAGAAACATGTAATAAAATCTTAACAAAAGTGACTCTAATAAACCAGTTTCCATCA
>NC_137915.1:27882899-27902899 GCF_963457725.1 Sprattus sprattus | reverse complement strand
TGGCAAATGGATATGAATTGGAAGACGGAGAAAGAAGCCTGGCTGAAGCGAGTGATGGCAGGAACAAGGGGACATGTCAGGCAGACTGACCTTATCGGCTGTTCAGTGCCACTGTGCTTTTTTTCTCTCAAGAAAATTGAAGGAAAAAGGTGACGCTCCGGAAATGTTAGATAGAGGCAGTGTACATGAGATGGAACTATGCGTCTTCATCTGGGCAGGCATTAATGGCCATCAAGTCAGTCTCACTTACAACTAGGACATTACAAGCAGTCTCCATGCAATTTGGAGACATATGAGACATCCATGAGCATTTGGTAATGGAGACATCTGAGACATTTATGTGCATTTGTTAATGGAAACCAGATTGTTAGTTTGAGATACAAACCCTTATCGGTCACTTAGCTCAAATACCTCACCTACATGCCTTTCAAGCCACATTTTGAACCCTAACAAATACTAAAAAAACAGCATTAGGAGATCTAGTAGTTTGGATAGGTGTCTGGTAAGCAAAAATAAGTAATTAGTGATCTTTTTTCAGCTATAGAAATAGCATATTATTCTACTGTAGATTATGATAAGGGCAAATTCACATGGTGTTGCTGAAAAGAACGAATCCCCATCAATACACTTCCAAAGTCACCAACTAGTTATATTTACGTGTATGAAATCAGTCAGTGGAAAAATCATAGTTTGTGTTGCTATATCTTATCAAGCGGGATGGCCAAGAGCACAGACTATACCAGCACGAGGTCATTTGAGAACAGACATGTTCTATGGACAGCCTAGCACCAATGAATAGGTCTATTGGTAAAATGCTGTTTCCAGACAAATGTAGGCCTTGAAACAGTCTTTATGTGATGCCTGGCTCAAATAGAGGAGCTAATTACCAGAATTAAACTCCCTTACATTGCAAAGATCTCCTCACTAATGGCCCACAATCAGGTAATTAGGAGAAAGCATTTCTTCTAGCCTTGCAGTTATTAATCACTGATGTCTCTGGGTTTCCCCCTTCTGTCCATCAAGAGGGTAATGCACACGGACTAAATGACCTCTCTTGAATGTCTTGATCACAAAACATCTATTAAACAACCAATCACATTTTTTTTTTAAAACCTGACAATCCGAGAACATTTTTAACATGGATAATTGAACCTTAACATAACAACAGTTCGACGCAGTGAGATGGAAGTTGAAAGAGCTGATGAAAGAACTTTCAAACTCACATGAAGCTGACCATTTTTGTACGTTTTTGTAAACTGAGCCATTGGCAAAGAATCTGTCGTGGAAGAGAGCTGGGGTTATAGGTGAGGCTTCACTATTAAATAAGGCGTTTCTCAGTGCACGGCTCAGTGGCACGGTCAACATTATCATCTATCTCTGTGAAAAAAAGATCCACCCTGAGCTCTTGAAAATGTTTTCCCCTTTTTCCTGCTATCCTACAATCCTTCTGCACTTGTAGCCTTTTCTCTGGGATTTGTCAGGACAGATTGGATAGAAATGGGCCAACTTTCCAGAAAGGCTCTACTGTCTCCAGCATGGTCTTTCGCTCACCCCTCCTCTCCTATCTTACATCCCTCTCTCTCTCTCTCTCTCTCTCTCTCTCTCTCTCTCTCTCTCTCTCTCTCTCTCTCTCTCTCTCTCTCTCTCTCTCTCTCTGATGGGTGCTATTATGACAGTGCTGGCATTCAGGCATTTAACATCTGCTTGATCAGGCAGCACAATGGCTCACTGCGCTGCAGAGACAAGCCTGCACACACGCAAAACATTTAGCCATGTTCCTCGCCTCCAGTGATAGACCAGGCGGCCTGATGTGGGCTTGCCTCACTTAAACAGTGTTACTGCACGCGACTGAAAGAGCAGGCAGCCTGATGTGGGCTTGTCTCATTTAAGCAGTCTTACTGCACGCCAGTTTGGCCTTGCTTATCAGAGAGTGCACAGAGCTGGGGTCCTCTCTTCATGGTGCGCTGGGCTTCAGGCAGTGAGGGAGGAGGTGGGGGACGCCTTCAGAGGAGAAATCGATTGCCTTTTGTACAGTGTTTAATTCCATAAAGAATTTGAAAGATTCACATGCATTAATGTACAAATCAAGCCCAGACACAGAGGTACACAGGAACAGACACACACACACATGCGCACACACACAAGAACACACATGTACACACACGCACACACAAACAAACACACACACAAACACACACACACACACACACACACACACACACACACACACACACACACACACACACACACACACACACAGCCACACATTTTAAACAATAAAGCACGAAGCCACCGATATAGCACACTACATCTCAGACTTGGCAGCAGGGTTAACAGTTCCTTTTTGCCCGCAGTTGTCTTTTCAATTAAATGTGATGTGTAGCAAACCCTGGTTCCCCTGGCCCCTTTGAATACTCCACACAGCTGTGAGGCACTGCGTCGTGTTGTGGGGAGTTAATTGTGTCTTTACAACTCCTGTCTCATACTGCGCAAAGCCAACACAAGTGAATCCAGACTTTGCTGACATAGATGGCTGTATTTTTCTGCATTTGTGTGTGTGTGTGTGTGTGTGTGTGTGTGTGTGTGTGTGTGTGTGTGTGTGTGTGTGTGTGTGTGTGTGTGTGTGTGTGCTTGTATGTGTGTGTGTGTATGTATGTATATAACTGTATGCGTGTTTATTCCATTTGAAGTGTGATTATAACTCCTGGGAGGTGGAAAAGCAAGGAAGAGACAGGAACAGAGAGAGAAAGCAGAGACAGAGAGAGAGAGAGAGAGAGAGAGAGAGAGAGAGAGAGAGAGAGAGAGAGAGAGAGAGAGAGAGAGCGAGAGAGAGAGTGAGAGAGAGAGAAGGAGAGAGAGAGAGAGAGAGAGAGAGAGAGAGAGAGAGAGAGAGAGAGAGAGAGAGAGAGAGAAATAATGACAAAGGAGGAGTGAGAAAAAAATGCTTGCAGGCAGTAGCTTCATTTCATCTTACTGCATACATTATTGTGTCACCTCTGTGAGGGCTGACACTTGACCCTGAACCTGTGTGTGTGTGTGTGTGTGTGTGTGTGTGTGTGTGTGTGCATATTAACGCAGTTCCAAATACTCGATTCTCTGATGGACGTTTCCAACTACCTCTCTCACCGTGAAATGCTGGGATGCAGCTGCGATGCAGAACAAATAGGATTTGGCCCCGTTGGACGTGAGATTGGGGAGGAAGGCTGGATGGACAGCCCTTGACAATGAGAGATAGACTCTTTGAAGTCCTAACTGCATTAGTTACACTGTGCTAGCCACGGCGGAGGGAGAGGGAAGGAGAGCAGAGGTGCCCTGAGATACCATCTTCTATTAACATTCAGTCAAATGGAGAATGAGTGTGAGAACATGCTTTGTAGATCAGAAAAAATCCCACTAGCGTAAATCCACTATAAAGCAAAAACACAGTAAACATACAAAGCCAAAAAAAAAAAACAATATTGTTGTTGCAGTAAGACAGTCTGGTATCAATCCCAAGTCTCATTTTATTTTAAGGGGATTTACCTTTCCTGAGCTGCACGTCGAGTCTGCGTCCAATCTTTTTGTTGTAGCCGGTGGAGGGAGTGGTGCTGACAGGTCTTGGGATCTGGCTGGGGCTGAGGGCTGCTGTCTTTGTTGGAGTATGCAGCACGGGGCTGGGGGGGTACCGGCGGGTAGACATCTGCCCTCTCCGGATGGCCCAGACTGGGCTGTGGGGTCACAGTGGGGTGGGGGCCGCTCCTTGACATCCGTTGTGGGGTGAATTCAATGCCCACCCCACCGCCGCTTCCCACTACTACATTGCTGCGGTCTCCAGGGTTCTGTGAAGTGTCGGGGCTAAAGTGGCCTGGGTCGGGGCCCAACTCACCCTGGGACAGCTGCTCATACTGGACCTTCTTTGAGGCAGGCACCACGTGGAACAGGATCATAGGAGAGCGCATGGCTTGGCGGAACATGTTCTGTGCTCTGCAGAGAAAGAAAAGAGCCAAGTGTGTGTGCGCACAGAGGGAGAGGGAGAGTCATTGAGAAATGGCATTAGGCAAGAAGATAAAGCACATTGTGCTCCATGACATCTCTCTTTAATGTTGCAGTCAGTGGCGGCTGCTGCTTTTATGAAAAGTCAGGAATATGAAGAGGTCAGGAGTATGGCGCAGCTAGTCAGCTGTTAATTGCTGTCCAGCAGCTGGAAACAAGGCTAATTCACATATTACATTATCTACCATTTCCATAATCGCTGAGCCTCGGGGAGGAAGCAGAAGTAAGCATTAGTACCATAGAATGGTAATTTAAGTCCACTGTGGGAGCCATTTAAGCCATGCGTTAGGAACAGAATATCAATAATCAAGTATGATCCCTTGTTTGCCTACAAGATACGTTGGTCCATGCACACCACGCAGATGCTATATTGAATATTCTAGAAGGGGAGAAGACTCAGAATGTGTCATACAATCTATGTTCAACATTATCTCCAAGTTGGTATTTTGACAAGAATGTTTTAATCATTTGGATATTTTTGAATAGTGGCCCTCAGATCTCGTGGCACAGTATTTGAATGTTCTTCTAATAGTGAGACCTTGGGCGGGGTATTGTTTGAACACCATTCCTCCTTTTCTGACACCTTTCAGAAAACAAGACTGACATAGTAAGCTCAGACGCACATATCATTCTAACCACCTTCTTTAGGTACGGGCAGTCAAGGTGAGCGGACCTCAAGCTAAACAGAACAGACGTACTTTTGAGTCTGCTAGTCACAGGCTTTATTTAAACTTCAGCTTAGCCACTTAGCATATAGATAGCCTGGCCCATGTAGTCCCATGTTGAAGTCTGGGAGGATGATTTCTGCTGGGAGGGGAAACCCTGATATAAACAATCCTGCCCACGATGCCCTCTCGCCTCCCCATTATCGCGTGTGTGATACCTGCGCAGAACCCATCCAAATGAGTTATTGACAAGTGCTAGGCCACTTCCTCTGAAATAAACACTACTTGGCTTTGCTGCATCTTCACGTCCTCGTGTGAGTGCACAGGCCAACACCGCTGGGAGTGCTCCTCATTCTTATGCTAATTTCTGCCACCCCACACAAGAAAATAAAGAGAAATGAAGTAAACAGCCGACTAGATGCTAACGAGCTGAGTTGTGCCACTCGGCTAATCACACAGAACCCGCTCCTGATTGCATAATAAATGACTCCATCAATGCATCATTACATTTAGCTAGATTAACCAGCTCTAAATATTTATCCATGCAAAACAATCCAATAAGATTAGACTATCACTTTGAATTATCTTGGCATGGTGCACAATCAGGGGGGAATATGGGGGGGGGGGGGGTCAGAAAAAAATAGGGAGACAGACTCATTCTTCATCTTTCTTATTTTAAAGATCTGAACCACATCTCACTTCCACATACACAGGACAAGGCTGCTCTAAACTTTTGCCCCCCTGCGTATTTCACACCCAAACAAGACAGCCATCATGAGAATTTGTGCTTTTGTTCTTTAACAACAAACAAATATCATGAAACCAAAATAGTCCCATGGGCCTAATGGAACAATGATCTTACAATTAGTAACATTATTTTATTTTGAACTTATTGTATGCAACACCAACTGACAAAAAAAATGACCTTTGATAATAAAATGTGTGGTGAAAAAAATATATTGCCCTGACCTCCGTGAAGATATTAAATAAATGAGACTGAAGCCATCACCATTACCATCCCTTCTCTCCATAACCATCCCTTCTCTCCATAACCATCCCTTCTCTCCATAACCATCCCTTCTCTCCACTACCAGCCCTTCTCTCCACTACCATCCCTTCTCTCCACTACCATCCCTTCTCTCCACTACCATCCCTTCTCTCCATTACCAGCCCTTCTCTCCACTACCATCCCTTCCAACGGTGTGCCCAGCAGCAAACACACACACGTCTAGTGGGCACCCCAGCACACACTCACCTACGCATCGCTAATCTACAGCTGAGCCCTCTGCCCCTTCTAATCATGTGTGCCATTTGTGTTACGCACTCCAAAAAGTAAACCTGTTAGGGATATGCTAAGGATGTTGGAACAAACAAAATGGTAATACAAAAGTGGCTTTCATCATATGTGCAAGCACAGTACTTGTAAACAAGCACCTACTGCATTTCCTTATAACTTATCTCTACTTACGGAATTGAAGGGCAGCAATAAATCTGTGAGGCAGGAAGAGGGAACTACGTGTTTGTGTCTGTCTCTCTCTCTCTCTCTCTCTCTCTCTCTCTCTCTCTCTCTCTCTCTCTCTTTCTCTCTTTGTGTGTGTGGCTTGCCTTGTGAACATATTATGATCCAATATTTTGAAATGAAACTGCATTTTAGTGTGTTGAAATGATCCTATAACAAGTAGATTACAAACAATATGACCACCTGAGATATAGTATTATATATATATATATATTATAATACCTGAGGTATTATAGCCATTTGCTTTAGCTTCTCTATGCAGGATATGAAAAGCAGTTGATAGAAGAGACATTTTCTGGTTTTCTGACACAAAGCAAACAGGGGGTGAGGAAAACAGTTGGTGAGACATACAAAAATGAAAGTGGAATAAAGATTGAAGTAAGAGAGGACAAAGGTGACGGGGGAGGGGGGAGATTGACAAGCGTGGAGCTCAAATTAGATTGGAGGCACACAAAGGCATGAACTGGAAAGAAAGAGAGTGCAGAGAGATGGAGGATTTCTTTAGGAACAAGAGAGCAGAGAACACCCTGTCCTGGTGGGAAGAAGACATGGGTCTTACTGTTCGAATCGGATGTTGCGCAGATCCCCGTGATTAATCCGCACGATGCAGTCATTCTCATGGAACAGGCCCTCCTGCTCTGCCTTGCCTCCCCTCTCCAGACGCTTGACGAGCAGGCCCAGAGTCCTAGACGAGCCAGAGCACAGCGTTACACACACTCACAGCACAGAGTAACACACACTCACAGCACAGCGTTACACACACTCACAGCACAGCGTTACACACACTCACAGCACAGAGTTACACACACTCACAGCACAGAGTAACACACACTCACAGCACAGAGTTACACACACTCACAGCACAGAGTAACACACACTCACAGCACAGCATTACACACACTCAGAGCACAGCGTTACACACACTCACAGCACAGAGTTACACTCACTCACAGCACAGCGTTACACTCACTCACAGCACAGAGTAACACACACTCACAGCACAGAGTTACACTCACTCACACACAGCATTACACACACTCAGAGCACAGCGTTACACACGTTATGTGTGCGTTATGTGCGTTATGTGTAAGGCCTGGCTGAGGGCAATCAATGAAGACTGACAGTGTAGACACTCAAAGAAAGTTTGACATCCTGCATTAGTCTTAGAGAAAACAAAGTGATCAAAGCATTTAAGTGTATTAGTAAGATCCAAGCAGAAAGTAAAGTGATTGGAGGTGAGGTTAAGGAGAAGGGTTTGGGCAGGGCACGGAGCAGTGAGAAGATTTCCATATTCTTTGATGCGATTTACAATCCTCAGAGATGGGAGGGAAGCTTGTGTCACGTCAGGACTCAGGAATCCAACTTGAGATAAGTTCTGAAACTTGGGATGGGGCCGACTTGTCGTTACTTCTTCACTTCACTTTTCCATCTCTGAAATGCTGTTGTGTAAGCCGCAGCGCAGCACAGCACAGCACACACGCGATGGAAGACACACACCCCGTAATCCCAACTCAGGGAAATGATCATCTTAAGGCATCAGGAAAGCACAGTTGCGGTTGGCAGGCTTAAAAAGTGAGCAAGTTGATGTGAGTTATAAATAACCAAATGCATGCGTGCACCCACACACACATACACATACACACACACACACACAAACATATACACACACACACACACACACACACACACACACACACACACACACACACAGACACAAATGCACACACAAACACATAGACACACACACACACAAACAAACACATACACACCTCAAAACACAGACTCAGACCCCCCCCCGTAAAACTCCCTCTAACCTTTCCTTTAAAATACCAAAGCAAAGAAACTCAGCAGAAATCTCAGTGGGCTTTGGAGCGCTACGCATTTAGATCTCATGTGTGGCAAAACCACATCTGACGAGAACCAAAAAAACTCAGAACAGCTTTTAAAGCAAATCAGGACACTCCCTCATCTCTCGCTATCTCTCCCTCTCCCCCTCTCTTCCTCTCTTCTTCCTCTGCACAGGTATTTCTGAGCTTGGAGTCTCTTAGAGAGAAATGAGAGAGATAACGAGAGGGAGAAGGAGAAAGAGAGAGAGAAAGAGAGAGAGAGAGAGAGAGAGAGAGAGAGAGAGAGAGAGAGAGAGAGAGGGAATGAGTGGGAGTTGGAGAGAAGCTGCAGATAAACTCTGTCGCGACAACACCCCACCCGCATAAACCCAAACCCATCCAGACAGCTTAAGAGCCGCAGCTGGAGACAGAAACAGAACTTAGTCTGCAAAGGTACAACCTCATCACAAACGGACCAGAGCTCTCATGGTGAAACAAGGGCATCCATTTCAGATAAAGATGGAGAGAGTAGCGAGCCATCCACTCTCAACAGGCATTTTGATGGAGCACAGGTGGTCTGCCTGGTGGCCACTGAAGCCACATAAATCTTTCTGTGTGTGTGACATCCCCTGACATTCCTGCTCTAGGACAAACATCACACTCTGAGCTGAGACGGTAAAGCTGTACGCTGCTCCACTCTGCCACAGAACCCCCCACCACCCCCCCAGGTCCCGCAGCTGGTGGTAAAATTGTGTTGTGTGCCTGAGATAAAACTTTAGCCTCTTTATATTCATGGTGGTGATTGGCTGAGTGCGTAGATCCACAGCAGCCTCTTTGCAGCAGTCTCCCAGAGTCTGGAGTAATCGGCCTGAAGACACTCCACGAAGGGGACCACCTGTTCCCATCAGCGCTTGTAATTGAATGATAATGCAATCAGGATCCCTTTATGCACTGCAATTAACAGCCACGGCTTGTTTACAGTTCGTAGCGGTCATGGGATGGGATCACATCATTTGGGGTAATGCATCTAGGAGTGTTTATTTATTTATTTGTTTATTTAATTATGTTGAGTGTTTGTGCATGTGTTTGCATATGCATATATTTGCATGCCCTGTCCTTCCTGATAGGAAATGCAGATGTGATAGATTCAGAGAGAGATATTAGTTCTGTGATAAAGACTGAAATAAATCCTTCATGGCTAAATTCTTAATGGACTTTCTTGGCCTTTGAACCGTGGTATGAGGACAGTTGGCATTGAAAATGAAACTGATCAAAACAAATAAGCCAAAGTTGATAGTTAATACCTGGCTGGGCTGTATTGATTGATTGATTGATTATTCAGGGCAGTTTTGTTTTAAATCACTACCTTATGTTTTGTTTTAAATCACTACCTTGGGGAAAATGTCATTTTAAATCATCAATAATTCAAATATTTTCATAGTTTATAGAGGCTCCACAAGGTCTTTTATGCTAGGGACTTCAAATGGGATTAAAAGTTGTATTCCAAATGTTATAAATATGGTTTGTGTATTGGCATGCTCACTCGTTCACACTCGTTCTTGCATGCCTTCTCTGTTTGACCTTGGTCTGTGTGTGTGTGTGTGTGTGTGTGTGTGTGTGTGTGTGTGTGTGTGTGTTTGTCCTTACACTAGCAAACGACCACTCTTATAAATGTGCTTTTACTCTAATTGAGTGTGGATTTGGCTGTCCTCCGTTCCAGCCTTTCTTCCTGACTTCTAAAGCATGATGTATTCTGTGTTGTGTCCTCCTTGTTACCTTTGAGCACTGTGTCCTGAGGAAGCCACACATTTGTAAAGTGTGCCTATCATGATGAACACTAGATTTCACCATCACAGCCCTCCAAAGGACATTCAACACATTCCGACTATTGACCTTGACAATGTGAGACAGTTTCATCTTTCTTCGTGCCACTGTCCTTGTAAGCGTGTGAGTGGGCAGATACGACTATTGTTGGCCCTGTGTTTGTTTTTCAGTGAAATGACCGAGGTAACTAGCGCGGGGATAAATCTGCCCATTTGTGTTACTGCCTTTTGTCGATAAGTCCTTGAGGCTGTGTAAAAATGCAGCTGAAATCAAAAAGTGACTCATGCAGTCGAAACTCAACAGCTTGAACAAGCCAAACACAATGGACAGCAGAAGAAAAAGAGAGCCAGTGACAATCCAAGCACAGAACATTGAGGAAAGCACATGTTTTCACTAACACACAAGCACAACGGGCAAGCCAAGGACGCACGCACCACACGCCAGAGAGGAGGCACAGCACAGCAGAGAGCACACTGAGGCTATGTGCTGAGGGCTAGGGTTGGAGCTCCAGCAGGGTTTGGTTTTGATTTACCTTCGGTCTCTGGCACTGAAGGGCACTACGTGGATTCCCAAGGGGCCTCCGGCGTTAGACACCTCGACCAGCTCTAGCATGGCACTGTGAGACAATGGTGGATGAAGGGGAGGTGGAAGAATGAGACAAACATAAAGGGGATGCACAAACTGGCACACTTATCCAGACAATGACAAACAAGGCTGGGGACACAGGCCTAAAAACAGAGAAAAGGCAACTGCAATCAGAACCTGGCATGGCCACGGCAGTGTCCCCTGCCATTATAATTTAAGCAGCCATTAGAAAGCCTGGGTCGATGAGAGACCCAAATAGACACTTCAATTAAGTGATTAGGATCTGATTCAAGGCCGCAGTGGCGTAGTGCTCTTTTCCCCCTTTTCCTTTTGGTGGGGTGAAAACACCTGCCTGGTCATAGCACTGGAGGCATGCGTGAGATTGGGGGTACAATGGGGGAGATACACATTGATGTAACCATGGCTACAGCAGTGTTTTAACAGTCATGTGATTCTGATTGGTGTTAGGGTGGAGCATGACCATGAGACAGACAAGGGACACTGATGGGTCAGGCAGTAGAGGAAGTGTGCATGGTTCACACACACAGACCTCTTAGATACTAAAACCCAACTTGCTCTCAATGGCTTGAGATGCGTGTAGAATATAATATAAAGCACATTAAGAACATTGAATGGAAATGTGCTTTATGGGTGTAGATTATAAAACATTCATCATTTAATATTATCATTCAAGGGACAGGGTATTAGTGCATCATCATCATTAGTACTTCCTGTGATTGGCCATGGGCATGGTGAGACCATAGAACTATGGAGACTTAAGAACTTCCTGTGAGCAGCCATGGGCATGGTGAGACCATAGAACTATGGAGACTTAAGTACTTCCTGTGAGTAGCAATGGACATGGTGAGACCATAGAACCATAGATATCATATATAAAGGCTAGATGTCTTACGGCGGAGTCTAGAGCGTCCTCACAGGTTGGTCATCTTGCTTCAGGGAAGCTTTCTGAGAGGATCAGTGGTACCTGAGGACAGGTCAGTGATCCGCACAAAGACTAATATTCTTATCTCGCTGAAATCTTGACGGATTTAAAATTGGTTTGGTTTCTTACAAACATTATAAACATGGTTATAATTCTGGAAACTTTTGGAAATGTTTTAGAAAATAACATAAATATGCAGTGTCAGAACTACATCTCTCATGTTTATAACAAACCAAACCGTTTAAAAATCGGTTGAAAATTGAGCAAGTTATGATTATTTAAAAAGTATATACCACTACCAACCCAATGGGCCTCGTTCTCGATCATTTTCTGTAATTCTTCAGAAATGTTTCTTACACGACTTCGTAAAAACAACGTAAGGGAAACGCTTCCGCTGCATTCCTGCACGCTTGAAAATGCGTTCATAAGCAGCCGAAGTCTTCTCAGCTGTGTTCCTTCCGATTAGTTTCTTAAATTGATGCGCGTTCTCGTGGAAGTGGATTTGCATACATAAACGCCCCGCCAGCTCCTTATTAGGGCACGCAATCGTAGAAACGTGTGTTGTCGGAATCTCCCGAATCTGCACGAAAGCACCTCGTAAGGCAAGTCATGCGGAAAGCGAGCAATTACGCAGATTGAACTTAACCGGTGCAGCCATGGAGGTAGCCTACTGCAGGATATACAGCCGCGGAAAAAATTAAGAGACCACTTTAAAAAAATTATCAGTTTTTCTTTTTTAACTATTTATTGGTATGTGTTTGAGTAAAATGAACACTTTGGTTTCATTCTATAAACTACTGACAACATTTCTACTGAATTTCAAATAAAAATACTGTCATTTAGAGCATTATTTGCAGAAAAATGACAATTGGTCAAAATAGCAAAAAAGATGCTGTGTTTCCAGATATTGATTTCGGATCTCTTCCTAAGTTAAAGCATTAGTATTGTGTAGTTTAAGAATCTATATGAACTTGTTTTCTTTGCATTATTCGAGATCTGAAAACATTCCATTTATTTTGCTATTTTGACCAATTGTCATTTTTCTGCAAATAAATGCTCTAAATGACAATATTTTTATTTGAAATTTGGTAGAAATGTTGTCAGTAATTTATAGAATAAAACTAAGATGTTAACTTTACTTTCACTCATACCAATAAATAGTAAAACCAGAGAAACCGATAATTTTGAAGTGGTCTGTATATGTGTCCATTCTATTCCACTATGGCTATTTAAATGCGATTGGTTTTAGTGTTTATTTATTTATTCACTTACATTTGCAGTGTTCGTGTACATTTACATTCACATTCAGTTATTTGAGAAATCGCATTTGAGAAGATTCCGGCAGAGTTACGATTGCTATTTCGCGTTCTGAAAGTCTTCTGAAGTTCCGAAGAAATCCCAGATGAGAAAACTATGGAGAATGGCAAATGTTTTCCTAAATCCACCGAAGTGGAGTTCAGAAGAAAGTCCTTCTGAAAGTCTTCTCAACTGCTGTCGAGAATGAGGCCCAATGTTATGGGTGAGCAAGCTGCCCTGCTGCATGATGGCCGCCATGTGCGGACATTCGTCTCCGTCGGCCAGGAATGCGGGCGAGATATCTAGCCTTTATATATGATATCTATGCATAGAACTATGGAGACTTAAGTACTTCCTGTGAGCAGCCATAAGCATGTTGTGACCATAGAACTATGGAGACTTAAGGCAAACGTGAGATGGATGTGAGCTGTGACACTAATGAGTAAAGAGTTTAGACAGCACTCTGATCATCCCATTTTTCTTATTACAGGTTTACTAGCTAGGGTTGAATGTGTGCGAGTGTGTGAGTGTGTGTGCACTCACTCTAACGAGACAGGAGTGTGTTCCACACAGGAGTCTGCTCGTCCAACAGGCTCAATTCTTCCATTCCTCTCCTCCTCTCTTCTCTCCTCCTCCTCCTCCTCCTCTTCCTGGTGAACAAACATAGGGGAGAATAAAACAAGTGCATGGTGAGCAACACACTGCAACACACCTCCTACCCTGAGCTGTGGATGAGAGTCTGGGCCTGGGTCTGACTGCAGATGGGGGGGGGGGGGGATTGCAGTACAGCAATGCTTGCCAGGTCAGAGTTCAGTAGCTAGGACAGGGGTTTTCAACGGGGGTCCGCGGCGGTATTGCAGAGGGTTTATTTGCTTTGATATTTCAACACATTTCCAGATTACTCTTGAAAATGTCTGAAATAAGAAAAATATGTCTAAAATAATATAAAGGTGATTCACGCTGACAGAATGTAGCCTTGCACCTATCCAGTCTATGGTAGCCTGTGCTTTGCGGATGTTAATGCATTGCGTTCGTAACGTCACGCCATACCGGATTATCTGCAGTTAAGCATAGCCTACGAGTACTTTTGAAGTTTAGTCGAAAAAGTAAAACTTTTGGTGAACGAGGTTGAAGTTATCTACTGTCCTTAGCTAACATTTCCTTCTACAGTGGAGTTAGCTGGTCAGAAGCACCAATGGATCGGTGGTTAGTGAGGAGAGAGGCTGCCACGACAAAGGTACACCTTCACAGGATACAGGGAAACAAAGTCAACAAAGAAAAAGAAAAAACAATGAGGAATACATCAAATACGGATTTACAGTGATGATAGCCAGAGCAGGAGAGGAGGTACCACTGTGTTTCGTGTGTTCAACATTACTGTCAACTGAAGCTATGAAGCCGTCAAAACTATTGCGGCATATGGAGACGCATTAAGTTTTCTTGCCAGACCGAATTTCCAGAGCTTGCTGCAAAAGCAATGAGGTGCAGTACCTGTGTGAGAGCATTTTTTTTTTTACGTACTTGAAGAATAAGTACAGGGCAAGAGAATGATATGAGACTGTCGCTGTCTTCCATTTCGCCACGAATAGACAGGCTGTGTGGACTTCACCATGCCCAGATATTACACTGACAGGTCTCCCCTGTCCCCACACATGCACGAACGAACGAACGCACACACGCACGCGCAGGCACATCAGTGGGCCGCGGATTACTTTCTAGTCAGAATGGTGGTCCCTGGGACAAAACCAGTTGATAATTGAGGGCATGTGCATTGTTGCAAATAATATTCATCATTCGTTTAACAACTCTCATTAGTATGTGTGTCTGTATATGCAGTGTGTATCTGTAGTCCCATGACGCTAAATCTGAGCTCCAACCAAAATCCTCTTCCAAGGCCAGGAAGGTGTCTAGACAGTGGCTAGAAGTCTGAAACGGTTTGTTAGCCACTGAGATTAATATGCAGCCTTTTCTCACCTTTTACCTTTTCCCATTTCTACTCAAATGTCAAGCACATCTAAATAAGCTCCCTGCACCTTTCTATGGAGATGCATTCTGTGAGAGTGTGTGTGTGTGTGTGTGTGTGTCTGTGTGTGTGTGAGGGGCACGGGAGGCTATGCATCTTTTTCCATCTTGAGAAGAGGTGAGACTGAGTTATGAAAGTAAATTAAAAAAATCTCAGTAGCTGTGTGTTTGTGTGTGTGTGTGTGTGTGTGTGTGTGTGTGTGTGTGTGTGTGTGTGTGTGTGTGTGTGTGTGAGAGAGAGAGAGAAAGAGAGGATATAGAAAATGCTGGTCCGTCTGTTTGAAGTCCACATCATGCAACAGTGAGCCTCTCATATATTTACTTCCTCGTGTTTAAAGTCAGTGGGATATACTGTGGGCTTAAGCACATTGTGCTGCGTCAAAATATGAGTGTATGTGAACAATGTCAGGGAAGAGAGCTAAAAGAGGATTTAGTGGAACCAAATAAAGCAGAATGACAAAGGGACAAAGATATTCAATGAAAGGCAGGATTGTTGTTTTTGTTTGTTTGTTTGTTTGTTTTTAAAGACACATTAGTGCCATTTATGCACTATTTATGTAATCCAGAAAGTGATGAATGAAGGGGGGAAAAACACTACCAGGAATAAAAGTCCAGGATGATTCACATTTATCATTACTGACACTGACAAGTAATTAACTCCAAAGCACGATGCTAACGGCAACTGCAGTCCAGGAGCCTGCTTGTTTTTGTCTGAATGACAATTCAGTGTAACATGAATGCCACGGCGCTCCTGAGTATCTTTATACTGCACAGAGCACAGCTGTCTTCGCCAGCTCATGGAGAAAGACACTATATTTGATTTGAGAGATTAGAAACTGAGAGAGAGAAGGAGAGGGAGAGAGAGGGATGCTCTTTAAAGTCCCACTGCAGCTACTCAGAAGGAGGTACAATGGTAAGAGAGAGAAAAAAAAAAAAAAGAGAGAGAGAGAGAGAGAGAGAGATAGAGAGAGAGAGAGAGAGAGGGGACAATCACCATTCAGACATCATCAATGTCAGTCTTTTCTGCCTCTATCTCCAAGTCTGTCATACAGACTTCTCCCCTCCTCCCTCTCCCTGTCTGCCCTTCCTGCCACACTTCTTCCAGAGAGGAGCGTGATATTCCTTCCGAACCCGTTTGGGTCTGTCATCAGAGCATGACCTCTGGGTGTCACAGATGGCGGAGGTAGCTCCTCCCGACCGCCATGATGGACAGCATCGCTGGCCTGTAGTCTTCTGAGGACAGGGTACACCTTTCCTCAATGCACCTGTCTCATGATGAGTCCCATGTCCTTCAGCTGGTACATCTACGGCAGGGCGAGCCACCAGGGTCCAGCTAAGATGGCTGGGTCGAGGCCAGGAGCCTCCCCGGCGCTGCCAGGAATGGTCAGGTTATGAGCCTGGCCCTTGAGGTGGCCGGATACATTAGTTTATTGAGGTAGGCATTAAGAGTTGGCAGCGGTCTGAATGGAAGGCTTATAAAAGAGAGCAGTGAAGGCACTGCTTCTATGGGCAGAGGGGAAGAGGGATTATTGGGCTGGATATATAGAGAGAGGGCGAGCGCTCCATTTTAACAGCTGCTGGTTCACTGCCAGCCAACGGTCATAGTAAAACAGCTCCCTCTCTCTGGTGCCACGGCCAGGCTGGAGGGGGCTCTGTGCAAGTGTAATGAGATGGACTTCAAATGCATGACACACACACACACACACACACACACACACACACACACACACACACACACAGACACACACACAGACACAGACACAGACACACACACACACACGGGATTCAAAAGGTCAAAGGATACAAATATATACACATACATACACAAAAGAGGACACTGAAAACAGCAAATTAAAAGCATAGCTGAATATAAAGTACAGAGCACACGATAGAGATATGAAACAGCCATACGTACACATATTCAGACTCCCTTCAAAAACAGAGCTCAGACACCACCAGCCCAAAGGAGCATGATTGTCAGATCATAGCTAAGAGGACAGGGCTCCCCCCAAACCCCACGTGGGTGAAATCTCAGTCTGATAGGTCTTTGACTGGTTGTGTATAATCTCATTATTGGCAAGTAGACATCTGTTTCCAGATGGGACCACAGATATATAAGGTCGTAAGATGCCAAGGCTAAGACTGAGATGAAGACTTATCAGACACTTACATGCACTGAAAGACAGCAACACACCCACACACACACACACACACACACACACAAATAATAATACACACACACATACACACAATAATACCGCCTCATGCAATTTATCCTAAAAAGCCATACAATGGTGAGATGGCTTTAACAGAAACAATTTTTTTTCTGTCAATTTGAAGAACAGCAATCTTCAAATTGACAGAAATAGCTCCACTGGATGTGCACTGCATATTACTTGGCCTGACATTAAAGCACAGGGCTGACATTATGCCAGAGTATGAGGTCCGTTTCCAAAGAGGAAGTGGCTGATTCTGCCATGATACAAGAGCTGGCACGGTCACTCCCAGCCCTCAGCCCCATGAAGAGCCAGAGGAGGCCTGGGAAGGGGGTGCTGGGGCTCCACAAAGAGCCGTAATGGAGCTCCTGTCCCTCGCAGCAAACTGCCATTACCCCAATTAAGTCCTCTAAGTGACTAGCTGATCCAATTGAAACTGACTGGTGGCGTCTCTCCCTAAAAACCCCCTTCCCTCCCGGCCAGGTCATTTGAATCCACCATTAAAACTACCCTCTTAGAGCAGTTCATGTATCACAGCTCAGTCAGCTTTTCATTTTGGTCTTTGCCTTTTCCCCAAGACAGTTATTTGAATTTATGTTGGCAAACGGATGTTTGGAGACAGGGGGGGCAGCGCTCTCAGTCAAAGTCATTAGCAAAGGCCACGATTACCCAGCTAATGCAATTGAAGCTCTCAAGCCCAATCCAGCTTGATCACTTATGGAAAACAATGAGAGGAGCTAGGGTGCATAATCTGTTGTGTACAATTCACATTTCATATAGTAATGCAATATGAATTTATTTATATTAGAAATATTAACACATCATTTGTGGGTAAGCCCTTGAGCCATGTGCTATCACAGGCATCGTCCTGACTTATAAAGTCTATTCCTCACTCGTGATGCGAGACCACAGGAAAAGACACAATTGTGCAGCAAGAAATATAGCAAGGGTAAGTGTTGTGTATTTGCACTTTCATGACATACATTAAATAAACACAGTTAAGTAAAGCTAACGATGCCTTTTCTTTAGACGCGTTAAAAGCATGAACTCTGCTCTAGTTCAGTGTATCAATGCGCCGATCAGTACTACAACAATTGTATCATACACATGACATGACATTAGTTCCTATAACTTGAACTAAAAGTAGTTCTCCTAATAAATATTTGTGTGAACCTAACAGTGTGTCAGCTGAAACACACCACCTTGCATATGGACTAAAGGTGACAAAGGCCAACCCTCCACCATGACACTCAAACGATTTAAGAAAACTTCACTGTGGAAACCATAAGGCGTTCCCACTTTCCCTGGGCACAAGACAGGAAAAGAAGCCCCATTCTGTAATGAGCTTGCAACTCTTCCTTACTCACCTCAGACCAACACGCAGTTATTACAGACCTAACAATGCCCTTCGACCCACCAGGCCAACCTCCGACCTCACCAGGCCAACACTTCCCTTCCCTCCAAGACTTTATTTCATACTTAGTTTTTTAGTTCTACATGAAATTCAGGTTTTTTTTGTAAACCTGCTGTGTGTGTGTGCTGTAGCCCCTCACAGACTCACAGAATGAGATGACGCACATTAGCAGTATAGTATATAGGCATAGATATTTTCTGAAATATATATTTGTATGAATAAGATTTAGACTACATTTAAAACATCAACCTGAGACTTCAGCTTTCTTTTGTCCATTACTCTGCTGATGTGTGCTGCTAGTTCCCTCACCAATATGCACATTCAGAACACAAGTTGAGCTGTTTTGCCAAATGGTGCACAGCATTGTTTTACGCTGAAGTCTATTTTTCATGGGCAGAAGGTGCAATGCAATTTCCTGCTATTCATGCGTAGACTTGAGTGTCTCCATCCCACCTCTTCAAAAGAACAATCTAGAACAGGAGATTGCACTTTGGTTTTATTCCCTTACTCAGCAAAGTCATCAAACATTAAACTACGCTATTCTTTTGTTTTGTTTTTCAAGGCACAGCTGAAGCTATATTAAAGTTTCAGTATAATGATTAATAATATTAAATTCACACAGGTCCTCAATGCCATTAAGTAAATTAAATCAGGTATGTGCATGGGTTACATCTGTAGAAATTGAATAGAGTAAAGTGGAGAAATGTTGGCTGGCATCTGGGGCCCAGTCAGTCCTTTATCCCTCCTGGTCAATGGATTGCATCTGTGCAGAATACATCATCTGTCAGCTACAATTTCATACCAGGCAAGGCATATCTATCAATGACAAAGTACGGTTTGGTAGGGCTGCTGTATCGTTAAATTGCACTTTAATTAAATTAGGCCAGCTAATTATGAGGGTTTAAATCAATCATAGAGTCAATAACAAAATGTGGAGCATGCCTGGTCTAAAAAGGCTCGGTCCTCATCAATAACCACAGACAGCGCTAGAATGTTCTTTCATGGAAACCCAAGGGTTTAAAAGGGTTTGAATGATTGACAATTAGTTTCCCACAATCTTTCCTTTGTCTAAGGCCACTGCTACATGGTCCTTAAACAAGTGTGTGTGTGTGTGTGTGTGTGTGTGTGTGTGTGGGGGGGTGTTAGTGGATAACAGAATCTATATTGTTTGCAAGAGTACTATTTTTTCAACCAATGGGAGAGAGAACAGCTGAAAAAGAGAGGGAGAGAGGCGTTGTCCAACAGAGAAAGAGAACATCCTGATGACAAGAGCAAGGCCCAATTGCGATGGTACCCTGGGCACATTTGATTTTATTTTAGAATTTATACCTTGCCCTATAGCTCCAGTGAGTGTGCTGCTCTTGTAGTCTAGTGTAAGTCCTGAACAGAGCCACGTTGGGCCTCCATGCTGATTCTCACAGATAAATCTTCATTTGTAGGTAATGGAGGGGGAGGACCGTCATCTTCACGCCATATGGCACTATTAATCTATCTTTGTGTCAGGATGAAGGTCACTGATTATATTCATGATTACCAAAAGAAACAAAAGCATCAGTTCCTGCTGGAAATAATGATATATGATGCAAAACCAAACATGGATGCAGGTGATAAAACATTGATGCAAACATTTTTCTTCCTGTAAAATCAATGACAGAGGG
>NC_137915.1:27850399-27872899 GCF_963457725.1 Sprattus sprattus | reverse complement strand
AGGTCTACTGAGAGAGAGAGAGAGCAAGAGAGAGAGAGAGAGAGAGAGATTGGGATTTGAAGTCGCTGCAGTCCGTTCCACTCCACTGGGCCAAATATGCCTGGGGCATGCCAAAGGGCCTCTGCACACGCACACACGCACACACACACACACACACACACACACACACACACACAGTGTCCCATCTACCATGGCAAGTGCTATTTGTATTTTCCAACAATGTATCTCAAAGCCTTACCAGGCAGGTTAGCTAAGTAAATATTAACAAACAGAAGGAGCAGACCTGTGAGGATAAATGATCATCTCACCACTAGTGACATTCTTTTTGCATCCTTCTTTTGTTCAGTCAGTTTGCCAGTGTCTCCTCCGCTTCCTCTCAGGCATCAGCCAATTAACCACGGAAAAGGCTGAAACACCTGATTTGTCTTGTCTTCTTTTTCACTAGCTCTCCTTCAGGAACTCCAGACACATAAACTATCCGCAGAGAGACAAGCATTCCCTCTTCATTTATGAGGAGTGAGACGGGCAGCACAGACAAGGTGCTCCATTCAACCTCAAAGCACAGAAAAAGACCTGGTTTATCAAAATGTCTTCTCTACCTTTCGCTGAGCTGATTACTGACATAACACTAGATTCAATGAAATAGAAGGTTAAAGAAATGTTCCCGGGAGTCATCCTGTGTGGAAGCACAACAGCAGGACTACTGACCAGTTCATCAGTCAGGAAGGTCACAAATCTATGGTCTCCATGGAGATTCACAGGGACCTTTGAGTGACTTGTTGACAGAGCTGCGTATGGGTGTAATAAACTCCATAAGATATTATCATAAAGCAGGCAAGGTTTTAATGCCAAGGTTTTATTTAAAGGCTAATTCATGCAATCTGGCAATCAATAGAGCCCTTTAAGAGTGCTACTTGGACAACCGGTGTGTTAGACAGTGTGTGTTAATTGGTGCGTTAGACTTTATGCAGACCTGAGCAAGACAATTGTCAGCTACCTTGGTGCAAAGCAAGATGACACGTTGCATTGAAATCATGAGAGCGAAATATGGTGCCAGTTTTCCGAGTGAGGCCCTACACTCTTTCCAATTGCTGCTAGGACAAGCCTTTGTGATGACCGATATGATATGAGCCTGACATAAGATCACCAATTGCAAAGTCACCAGTCCGCTTGTCATAACAGCACGACAAAATATTCATTAGTATGATTGCCTCAGAAGACATAAATTCAATGACACACGTTCTAATAAATATGCTGTGGAATCTGTCTTTTCATGTCTTTGAGTCCATGTACTATGAGTACAGAACTGAAACTAGCAACTCTGCTCAACCCCTCCCTTTTCCGTTGCAGTTGTGTGTGCGTCATGCACTTTTGATTTAGTGTGAATGAAAAGAGTGCGTGAATGAGAGTGAGAGAGAGCAAGAGAGATACAAACTGACTGAAGCATGAACTCATGTTTTTTTTCAGGCCCAAAAAAATCGTACTGCTTACCGCTTGAACTGAGCTAAATTTAATTGAATTGATTTGAACTGTATTCAACTGATTCCAAAGAAAATTGAACTGAATTGAGAGACAAAAAAACTACAGAAAGAGAAAGACAGAGTGCTAGAGAAACACAATGGCATGCTTGATCAACTTGTCCATGAACCTAACCATTCAGAAGGAAACAACTGGGGGAAAATGTTCCATCTCTAAAGCAAGTAGACAGTGCCATGTCTAATTCATCCTCAGAGTGTTCAGGGACTATTAAAAATGCATCACACAGGAGCACTAAAGAGGTGGCGGGCCGATGCTGCAACTAAAATGGCACTTCACCGCGCGGCGCCCATTCACCAGTTAGCCACGCTAAAGAGCCGCCGCCTCCTCCAGCGCCACCTGTCACGACTCCATCAGGGAACACGGGAGGGTTCAGTGGGAGGGCTTCAGCATGGGAGAGAACTTGTGGTTTCAACAACCACTCAAACTTCCCCCCCGTGAAATGAAAATGGGGGCTAAAAATAAGCACTTCAATTATTTCCATGGTACAAGAGTCAGTGTGTGGTAATAGGGACCAGTAGGTATGCTGTGAGTTCAGTTTCAATATCGGCTGTGTGTGAGTTTGTGTGTTTTTGCATGTGTGTCTTTAATAGTGTGTTGGCCACTGATTGGGACGGTCAACCATTAAGACATTATCACATGGTCCAAGATTGTGTGTGTGTGTGTGTGTGTGTGTGTGTGTGTGTGTGTGTGTGTGTGTGTGTGTGTGTGTGTGTGTGTGTGTGTGTGTGTGTGTGTGTGTGTGTGTGTGTGTGTGTGTGTGTGTGTGTGTGTGTGTGTGTGTGTGTGTGTGTGTGTGTGTGTGTGTGTGTGTGTGTGTGTGTGTGTGTGTGTGTGTGTGTGTGTGTGTGTGTGTGTGTGCGCGTGTGTGTGTGTGTGTGTGTGTGTGTGTGTGTGTGTGTTCATTATCATCAGTACAGCTTCTGCAGATCGTGGCAGTGCGATATTTTAATTAACCCATGGTGAGGTATTTTTATCTGCTGCACTTTTATCACAGAAACACCTACGTACCTTAAACACACACACACACACACACACACACACACACACACACACACACACACACACACACACACACACACACACGATAGAGACAGTGCTCAGAGAGAGACAAAGAGATACAGCTGTGGTGACGAGAGAGGAATCTTATTGCATGTCTGAGTCTACAGCTTGAGAGAGAGAGGAGAAAAAGAGGAGAGAGAGAAGATACAAACTAATGAGAGAGAGAGAAAATAAATAGATTGAGAGAGAGCGAGAGATAGAGAAGAGAAAGAGATTGAGAGAGAGGATAGAGAGAGATAGAGAGAAAGAGAAAGGGAGAGAGAAAGGGATAGAGAGAGAGAGAGAGAGAGAGAGAGAGAGAGAGAGAGAGAGAGAGAGAGAGAGAGAGAGAGAGAGAGAGAGAGAGAGAGAGAGAGAGAGAGAGAAGAGAAAGGGGAGAGAGACAGGATGATAGGCGACATATATTAATGTCAGGGAATATGTCAGGGTTTGTGGTCAAGATGATGTGGTATACATCAGTAACCAATCATGTCTTACTGAAACTCATCTCTGAGAACTGAAGTATGTGTGTTTGAGAGTGAAGAATACCAACGCCTGTGTGCATGTGTGTTTGCAAGGGGTCAAGTTATACAAATGTAAAGATGTGTGTGGAAGTGGAAGTGTGTTTGCAAGGAGAGACAGACATAGAGAGAGAGAGAGAGAGAGAGAGAGAGAGAGAGAGAGAGAGAGAGAGAGAGAGAGAGGGGGAGAGAGAGAGAGAGAGAGAGAAAGATAGTTTATGCGTTGGTGTGTGTGTGTGTGTGTGTGTGTGTGTGTGTGTGTGTGTGTTGGGTCAAGGCAGCCAATCCCTTGAGCCTCTGCAGAGAAGTGAAGTGATTGGCTTCTCCATGCAAGACGAGTCCCTTAATGAAGATGCACGATCTGGAGCGTGATTGGTCGGGGGCACTGGCTTTCATTGCGGGCATGTGCAAAGAAAAGAACGAGGGCTGCTCGAAGAAAGAGAGAGCGAAATAAAAATCCTTCCAAAGCTGTCCATGCTCTCACTGGGGACCAGAGGGACTCTAGGTGAACTAAATGTGAGCTGTATTTCTGCTGGCAAATCGATTCTGAAAATGAATAAGCACATTCCTCAACATTTCAATCTCTTTTTCTCCTCCTTCATTTTCTATTTTTCTGTGTGGAGGAAGAAATCACTTCAGGCTCCTTCCACACCGGTGCGTAGCCAGCCAGTGGATGTATTGACAGGTCTGGGGACAGGGAGCAGGGGAGTGTGAAAGTGCAGCGCGTGATAGAAATACAGGGCAAATGAGGATACTGTTGGCATGCACAAAACAAGGTCAACACAACAGCACAGATCCCAGATCAGGGAGAGGAAACAACTCTACAATAATTTTCTGAACTGATGGCATCCTGGTACGTTCACTAGCAGATCCAACCAAACACTCCCACAGCTGGGCAGCACACAGCAGAGCTAGGTGTGAATTGTCCAGTCCATTGGATTTGACCTTCTCACTCATTAACCCCGCGAGGATCCTACAGGGTCTGTTTCATGAGAGGCCTGCTCAGCTGCGTTTGACAGTGATCTCAATCAATCTTCCTTCTTCTAGCGTGACACACACTTCCTACATAACCACGTGATGAGTGAAACTACTACTATTTGAGATGACTCGTTAAGAGAATTGCTCCAGCCTCCCCTGCAGTGGCTCACTGCATAGTGCCTACCTGTTCTTGGAGATCACGGCATGGTGCCTACCTGTTCTTGGTTCTCACGGCATGGTGCCTACCTGTTCTTGGTTCTCACGGCATGGTGCCTACCTGTTCTTGGTTCTCACGGCATGCCTACCTGTTCTTGGTTCTCACGGCATGCCTACCTGTTCTTGGTTCTCACGGCATGGTGCCTACCTGTTCTTGGTTCTCACGGCATGGTGCCTACCTGTTCTTGGTTCTCACGGCATGGTGCCTACCTGTACTTGGTTCTCACGGCATGCCTACCTGTTTTTGGTGCTTACAGCATGGTGCCTACCTGTTCTTGGTTCTCACGGCATGGTGCCTACCTGTTCTTGGTTCTCACGGCATGGTGCCTACCTGTACTTGGTTCTCACGGTATGCCTACCTGTTTTTGGTGCTTACAGCATGGTGCCTACCTGTTCTTGGTTCTCACGGCATGGTGCCTACCTGTTCTTGGTTCTCACGGCATGGTGCCTACCTGTTCTTGGTTCTCACGGCATGCCTACCTGTTCTTGGTTCTCACGGCATGCCTACCTGTTCTTGGTTCTCACGGCATGCCTACCTGTTCTTGGTTCTCACGGCATGGTGCCTACCTGTTCTTGGTTCTCACGGCATGGTGCCTACCTGTTCTTGGTTCTCACGGCATGGTGCCTACCTGTTCTTGGCGCTCCAGCCAGCGGTCCACCATTGGGTGGTTGGCACTGAGTGACGAGCGGGCATTCTCCCTCTGGAACTGGGTGGCCCACGCTGCGGTGTCACGGGGAAGGCTCCGGTACGAGTTCAACCCTTTTCCCTGAGAAAAGCACAAACAACCATGGAGAGATATTCTCTGCAGATCGTATACACCTACATACTGTATACACACATGCACATACACACATCAACAGAGCGTGAGCTTTTACATCCCGACTGTACTGTATACACACATCAACAGACACATCAAGTAAACATCCCATTTTGATGACAGTCATGAAACACTTGCTGTGCTGTTGCTTAAACATGTTATCGACTCTCCCAACAAAAACAAACAGTAAACCGGCACAGTCTAAAAATGTAAAAGGTAACCACAATCTACCAGAGATCTACCACAATCTACCAAAGATCTACCACAATGATGTCTTTCTGGAACCACGGAATTGCCATATTTCCAAATATCTCGATTTTCAGGTATTCATCAAGGCATATTTTAGATTGAGAAATAGGTACGAAAAATATGTCAAAAAGCCTGAGCATCGCAGCAATAACAATAATGTCAGTCCAACTTAGTGTAACAAGCTGTATTTACATTGGGACAGGGCCAAGAAAGTATACTGTTCCTCTTTGCTTTTCAGAGAAACTATTTTTTTCCCTTTCTTCTCCAATATGGTGCAACTTTGGAAGGGTTGATTTATTCTGAAAAGTTAGGACATTTGTAAATTACAACGGACACCAGTCAAAGACATACTCTGGAAAACAGCTGAAACGAAACACCCACTCGTGCTAGATCTAATGAAAGCAAGCAAGTGATTTATTGTATGTACATGGTACCACACCCTCCTCACAACACACAGAGCCTACAAGAAAGGGTTGCTCCAGGGTAGCCCATAGCGGCCATGAAGTGAGCGTGCTTGATGGTTGTAGCCAGCTTGAAAAGAAATCTACGAATACTGCACCAGGCCGTCCCCAGCAAAGACTATCCGCATGAAAACCTCCCCAGTGGGTCAGCAAAACAGAGCGCCCTTTCTCCAACTGTAAGACTATCCATATGTTCTGCCTAAGTGGAATATACCGTGACAAAGGCCGCACATGGGAGAGTGCTTGGAGCCGGAGATGAGGAAGGGCTGCAGACAGAGGCCATAAAGCGGAAAGGTCAAAGGGCGCAGAACAGGACGGCTGGTGATAACCATCCAAGCCGCCGATGTTGCACAGGGCAGACCAAAAAAAGGAAGGGAGTGAAAATAGGGAACAGACATCTCCTTAATTTTGACAGCAGATAAAAGTCAACGGCAAGGCAGGCAGTAAATCAGATGAGTGACTATTTACTGGTGGTGCTGCTGAAGCCATTAAATGACACTGATTCAGAAGGGCCTCACAAATACAGGAAAGACAGCACAGGCAGAGTGAGGACTTGGCATGGGCACTGATGAATCAAAGAGGAATGCCAGTGAACATACACACCTCGCTGCAGAGCACAGTAGGCAACAGAGGGCATCTAAACCACTGAGAATCAGGTGTGAGACTAAGGTAACCTAAGGGCTGGCAGTGAGCTGTCTTACATTGGTCTGTGATCTCAACCACACAGCCTGAGAGCACTGTCAGCTGTTTATCCTTTTAGATCCTGGCCAGGGTAAGAGAGCTGAATAAAAGCCAGATTGTCCACAACACTCAACATATATCCCACATCACAACAATACCAAAACGCTGAAAATAGACACGTAAACTAGATAGAAATGAAATATAAAAATAGACAAGTTTCACTTAGGAAATACCAAATACCTAAATAAATAGTGGGACACTTTTCATTCCATGCTCTGCCACAGTTAAATCAGTTAAATAAAGACTGTTAAAAACAGCATTGCATGCATCACGAGAGGAATGGGTCTCCTCAATCATAACACACACAGACACATCCAAACAAGACAGACAGACAGTCGCCTAAGGAACTCTGCCAAGATCAACAACAAAGCCATTCCCCACCACCTCTGGCCTTGACATTTTACCAGCCGCCTCCACAACTCACACCACCCCCAACCAACACACACACACACACACACACACACACACACACACACACACACACACAGAAATGAAAGGTAACAGCTTTATTTTCTCTTTGTGGTCTTTTATTATTTCCCCTTCAACATGAAAGTGTTCTATAAGCTTACCAAGGCTGTGACACACCAAAACTACTCTTAAATGGGATTATAAGGAAATGTTCAGAGCCACACTAATCGCATCCAGGGGAAGCGTGTCACATTCCACCACTACACCTTCCTATCCTCCCTCATTCCCCCTCAATTCATCTTTAAATCTTTGCCGGTATCAAAAAGGCAAGGTGTGCACCATCATCGTGAGAGGGCAGCCATTTTGAGAAAGTTAATTGGACTCTTTTCAATTTGCCACGGCAGGGAGGCTGGATGGATAAACAGAGGATGCGTTTCTGATTCATCTACAGACCAAGGCACTCACCTGACCTGGGACTCAACAAATTACAACACGTGCGTTACCCATCAGGAGTCTTTACAACAAATACCATCACCATCAGGCTTGAGATCCTGACCTGGGACTCAACTAATTTCAACACATGCTTTCACCATCAGGAGTCTTTACAACAAATACCATCACTATCAGGCTTGAGATCCTGACCTGGGAGTCTTTACAACACATGCTTTCACCATCAGGAGTCTTTACAACACATACCATCACCATTAGGCTTCAGATCCTGACCTGGGAGTCTTTACAACACACTTCAATTCATCAACTCAAATCTACTATTTACCATCACTCTCCATATTTCAACTCAACATGTTGTATTTGTGAATAGGGTGGACCAGTGACATCATTGAGGGAAGAGTTTATGAAAAGGACTGAGAACTTGCTCCAATTTGGATGAACTGACAATAGCCACATCTTCTCTGGCCAAGCAGGGCCAGGGTTGCCAAAGAAAAGAGAGCTGTTGGCTCTACCACTGGGTCCATCATGTCTACACACATCTCAGTGGTGCACTAAAGTGATGGCAGTAAAAAGATCATTCATTAAATTAAGCCTTTACTTAACATCAACACTCATATTAATCATTAAATACTCACACACTTGGTAAAGGTAACAGTTCCTAATCTAGTGACAGTGAGGGCTACATGAGCCTGCAGGAGTGTGCTGTGTGCCTTCACCTTTCTCTCCAGGCTGTTGGTGCCAGTTCCACTAATGGTGTTGTGGGCGCTGGGCTTGAGGAAGCCGGCTGTGGTGGACCAGCGTGTGGGGTTCTTCCTGGACGGCTCCTCTGGACGCAGCTGGGCTTCAGTCAGGGCAGCCAGGGCCGGGTCACTGCTGCGCCGCACGTGCAAGGGCATGTCTGTGGAGGAACAGGACAGAGGGACACCAATAAGAGCATGTCTATGGAGGAACAGGACAGAGGGACACCAATAAGGGCATGTCTGTGGAGGAACAGGACAGAGGGACACCAATAAGAGCATGTCTATGGAGGAACATGAAAGAGGGACACCAATAAGAGCATGTCTATGGAGGAACAGGACAGAGGGACACCAATAAGAGCATGTCTATGGAGGAACAGGACAGAGGGACACCAATAAGAGCATGTCTATGGAGGAACAGGACAGAGGGACACCAATAAGAGCATGTCTATGGAGGAACAGGACAGAGGGACACCAATAAGGGCATGTCTGTGGAGGAACAGGACAGAGGGACACCAATAAGAGCATGTCTATGGAGGAACATGAAAGAGGGACACCAATAAGAGCATGTCTATGGAGGAACAGGACAGAGGGACACCAATAAGAGCATGTCTATGGAGGAACAGGACAGAGGGACACCAATAAGAGCATGTCTATGGAGGAACAGGACAGAGGGACACCAATAAGAGCATGTCTATGGAGGAACAGGACAGAGGGACACCAATAAGAGCATGTCTATGGAGGAACAGGACAGAGGGACACCAATAAGAGCATGTCTATGGAGGAACAGGACAGAGGGACACCAATAAGAGCATGTCTATGGAGGAACAGGACAGAGGGACACCAATAAGGGCATGTCTGTGGAGGAACAGGACAGAGGGACACCAATAAGAGCATGTCTATGGAGGAACAGGACAGAGGGACACCAATAAGAGCATGTCTATGGAGGAACAGGACAGAGGGACACCAATAAGAGCATGTCTATAAAGGAATATGAAAGAAAGACACCAATAAGAGCATGTCTATGGAGGAATAGGACAGAGGGACACCAATAAGGGCATGTCTTTGGAGGTGATTCAGCAAGACAAGAGAGCAAGCCAGACATGCAGAAGGAGAGAGGGGGGTGGGGGGTGGGGGGCACCATATGTATAAAGTGCACTGTAGTGGGGGGGGGGGGCAACATATATATGAGGTGCACTGTTATGGCTTTGAACCTCAGGGCAGGTGTCTGAGACTGAGACTGGGGCAGCATACATCTGCAACAAAGCTTACGGAGGTCTTTGTCAGGTCACTATTCTCTCCTGATAATTCTCACACTGTCCATTGTTTTTATTCATAACTTATTTCCCAACCGTCAGAGCCTGTCACACAGCCAGGTTCTAGGAGATAGGAGCAGGCCGTGTACTGTTGCAGGCAATACTCAACCCAGTCTGTGGCTCACTGTAAGAGCCAATACACAACCCCGTCTGTGGCTGGCCCACTCAACGCCAGTCTAATAAGACATTTGCAGTCTGGAATCCAGGCCTATGAAAAACACCTGTCCAAAAAGGAAACGCTTCAAGTTGTTTAAGATCTACAGCTTTGGATCTTAAAAGGGCCATATGGGTTGTGTTTATGGCTTGTTATGACTGCACTCTGTACATCCATAATTATGCAAATGCTGATACTACCACCTGTCGTCTTTTAACAGTTACCCAACTGCACATATGCCTACTGGCTCAGCCACAGCTGATACACAGAGCCAGCATATGTGCTTTATTACTGCGTCTCCCATTTTCACATTCACAAACCAAGGTGGCACACAGAACGCTGTTATTTAGAAACAGTTTAAAACTAGTGTGCTTGTGAAAGTGAGAATGTGTGTGTTTGTGTGTGTGTGTGTACAAACGCACACAAGTGCAGCCAAAGGCAGTTCAAATACTGAGTGTGTATGTGTGTGTGTGTGACGAGGCTGTTTAGAACTGTTATTTAGAAACAGTTTTAAATGAATGTGCTTGTGAGAGCACCATATCAGTGTGTGTGTGTGTGTGTGCGCGTGTGCCTGTGTTAGTGTGTGTTTCTGTGTGTGTGTGTGTGTGTGTGTGTGTGTGTGTGTGTGTGTGTGTGTGTCTCTGTGTCTGTGTGTGTGTGTATATAAATGCACACAAGTGCAGCCAAAGGAAGTTCTAAAATACTGTGTGTGTGTGTGTGTGTGTGTGTGTGTGTGTGTGTGTGTGTGTGTGTGTGTGTTTGTGTGTGTTAGTGTGTGTGTATGGCAAGGCTGTTCAGACTTCATTGGCCAGAGCAAGTCATGGCCCCTTCACTGTTATGCTTCTATTACACCCAGAATTCAATCCTGATGTTTAATACCCTTCCCCAGCCAGTGGTCAGTTCACGTGCAGGTCAACGCTTTAATCTTCCTCTGAAAATATGTAATTGTAGAACTCCAATTCCAACCCCGGCGTTCTATTAGATAATTACTAAAGAACGCCTGACAGCCCAGGACCAAACACAAAGCACTGGGGACACAGGGGGGTGGACTGACTGGCATCTGCATCCGAAGCTTTCACCTCCCTAAATTTCATTACAAATTACGACAGTCAGGACTGCACACAGGGAATTTGACACAGCCTGAGTCTGCAACAGCAGGAAATTGACGGCACCGGGATGTACTGAGGCCTCTAATGCCTATCCAGTGACAAGAAAAACACACAGACAGACAGCCATATACACAGTGTGATAATTGGATCTGACCAATAGAATGGTAACCTTGTCTCAGGCATGTCTGCAGATTCTAAAAATCATTGAATGGATTTGATTTTCACATTTTTTTTCTCCCCCCCCACTTTCCATTCCAAAGAAGGCCACATCGAGCCGCCTCTGGAATTCCTGGAGCTTTGGGCTGTGAGAATGGGAAGAGACCATGGGCTGTGAGAATGGGAAGAGACGATGGGCTGTGAGAATGGGAAGAGATGATGGGAAATGCTGAAACGCTGACCAGATGTTCTGGGTCACAGAGAAGAGGAGGCCAAAAATGAACACAGAGGAGGAATAGGAAGAGGAGGAGGAGGAGAGCAGGTTTTTTCCCATGTTATTTTTGTTCTTTACTAGACTGAACAAATATGGAATTCACCGAGTGGGTGCTCCGAGTTGCTTTGAACATAGAAGAGGGACAGGAGGCTTTCACTTTCAAAAGCAGAGCCTTGCTGGCTTGTAAACCTGCTGCAGATTACACTCACACATATGCTCAACTGTATTGTGTGCGTTTGACTAAAACCCTAAAACCCTTACCCACACCACCTCACCACCCTTACCTATCCTTTTGTCCTCTCTAGCCTCTTCTCTGTGGTCATCCACCAATACAAGCTATTAAAGACTGAATGGATAAGTGCAGTGCCTAAATTAAATGGGCCCGTCCCCTGTTTAATAACCTACATGACCACTTAAGACAAAGTGGCCATTGATCTCTGTGAGCCTGGGAGCCTCTAATCAGATGGGGGGGATTATAGCCTGGGATTTTAGCCAGGGGTCAGCTCTCCTTCCACCAATCCCCACCTGGTCAAGATGAACACCACACCTAGGAGAGTTTCTTATGAGCTAATATCTACATATCTCATCCTTCCCAGTTACTTCAGGGGAGGCTAACCTAACCCGTACAACAAAGATCCTGCTACAACTCCTCTTTAAAATATGCATCAGGTACATTGTTTGGATAAGTGGGGCTATGTTTGTCTCCAGTGGCATAACTCCCATACTCTCTATGCATCTCTCAGGTCTCCAGTAATAACATACAATAAAGTTCAACTCCAGCAACAGGGCTCTTTAATATATTACTTTCAGCTTCCAATCAGTTAGATTGCCGGGGTGCCTGGTTTGTCCTTGCTCCGGTAACCTGCCAAAGGAGAGGAGCTCCTGACAGTATGCCAGGAGAGTGTAATGGAGCTAATGTATATGAATGCTGATCAAGACAGACGCCGAGAGAGATAGCAGAGAGTGAAGCAAGCAGGGGCATCTAGAGTGAAGGGCACATGGGGCTATGGAGTTCTGTTCTGTTCTGTTCTGTTCTCTCTAGAGTGAAGGGCAGGTGGGGCTATGGAGTTCTGTTCTGTTCTGTTCTGCTCTTGAGTGAAGGGCAGATGGGGCTATGGAGTTCTGTTCTGTTCTCTCTAGAGTGAAGGGCAGGTGGGGCTATGGAGTTCTGTTCTGTTCTGTTCTGCTCTTGAGTGAAGGGCAGATGGGGCTATGGAGTTCTGTTCTGTTCTGTTCTCTCTAGAGTGAAGGGCAGATGGGGCTATGGAGTTCTGTTCTGTTCTGTTCTGCTCTTGAGTGAAGGGCAGATGGGGCTATGGAGTTCTGTTCTGTTCTCTCTTGAGTGAAGGGCAGGTGGGGCTATGGAGTTCTGTTCTGTTCTGTTCTGCTCTTGAGTGAAGGGCAGATGGGGCTATGGAGTTCTGTTCTGTTCTCTCTAGAGTGAAGGGCAGATGGGGCTATGGAGTTCTGTTCTGTTCTCTCTAGAGTGAAGGGCAGATGGGGCTATGGAGTTCTGTGCTGTTCTGTTCTCTCTAGAGTGAAGGGCAGATGGGGCTATGGAGTTCTGTTCTGTTCTGTTCTCTCTAGAGTGAAGGGCAGATGGGGCTATGGAGTTCTGTTCTGTTCTGTTCTAGAGTGAGGGGCAGATGGGATATGGAGTTCTGTTCTGCTTTAGGCAGGTTCAGTTCACCAATAAGTGTCTGTTTCCTTCACTGGGAGATATGATGGAACAGCACTGGACATGATTTCTGACGGAGCACAAGCAACCTGTCCACTCAGTGAGCTGAAACTTTCAGAGGTTTGTGATTCAGGAGAGGGGTGAAAGCTTGCAGAAAGTACAAAATGAAATATAAAATATAAAAGACAGACTGCAGAGGGAGCCTTAAAAAAAAGAGCCATCCAACATTTAACATAATGCAGCTCTTAAAAATCTCTCAGTAGTCTAAATATAATCCTGTACTTTGGGTGGAGAGGGGAGGAAGGAGGCATAGACATCCCTGCCACAGAAAGAGAACATTATAGTAATGTAAAACTTGTATATTTAGTTGTATGCTTAATATACAAGAGCTCAGCGGAAAAAAAAAAACATTATCAGGTGGTGGCATGAGGCATGAGATGAGGTGCTGGCTGTCCAAATTAGCAGACATTTTCAGCAGAAAAGAGACAAGAAGAGAAGAAGGAGAAGAAAGAGAAGAGAAGAAATAAGAGGGATGATGGAACACAACAGGAGATATGAGCTGGGGAAAGGAGAGAGCAGCACAGAATCATTTCAAAACCACAGTATGACAAGCAGAAGAGAGATGAACAAATCAGTGGTCTTCAAAGTGGCATGCATAGACACAGACAGTGCTGAGTTAAGGACACAATAGAAGGTGGAGAATAGCATGGAAACATGTCCAATAGAAGGTGGGGAATAGCATGGAAACATGTCCAATAGAAGGTGGGGAATAGCATGGAAACATGTCCAATAGAAGGTGGGGAATAGCATGGAAACATGTCCAATAGAAGGTGGGGAATAGCATGGAAACATGTCCAATAGAAGGTGGGGAACAGCATGGAAACATGTCCAATAGAAGGTGGGGAACAGCATGGAAACATGTCCAATAGAAGGTGGAAAAACATGTCCAAGGAATGCGAATGACCAAGTAGTAAAGAGCGGAATAAGGAGAGAAAGGCGAGTGGTCCGGGCGCCTTGAGTCCAAATGAGACCTGACTCATCTGGGTTGACGTTCCCCACATGCTGGGGCACTGAGTTGGCATTGACACAGAGGGGGGCAATCAGTGTGACACCCAGCTCATACACACACGTGGAACCAGCAGAACTAGACTGGAATGCAGTCTCCCACCATCTTGAGAGCTTTTCAATCAGCAAAGCAAACAGTCCTGCTGTGCTAACACAGGAAGCTGCTAAATCGAGTAAATATCATAAAGGGCGAGTCTTTTTTTCCAGGGCCCTGGGGAGGTCACCTTGTGGCTCCGCTACCTTTAACCATACGTTATAAATCTACCCCAGGATGGGACGGCACCAGTGTTGTGATCATAAAGGCCATTACACAGCTCATTACAGAGGCTCTGTAGGTGGGCAATACTGCACAGCCTGAGAGAGAGGAATGAGCGCCACTGCATAGAACAACTGAAACCATCAGCACAACCATTTATGTCTGAATGACATCAACAAAGTAATTCCACTATCAAAAGGGAAATTGTTGGAGGGAAAATGACATGAAAATGGCAGTCCATAAAACGCTCAACTTGAGGACATTCAACTTCACATACGCACAGACAGTCCTTCTGACAGAATGGGAGTCGTATCGTCAATTTGCCCAAGCAGTTTCAGAGCAGTTTCTGTGACAATGACACCAATGCCAGAATTCATTCCTGCCCTGCTGTAATGCTTCATCTGTGATGTTGAACCTGTGCCGTGTACAATAATGGCACATGGGGGAGATGACACTTAAAGGTCCATGTGCAATTTCCAGTATCTTTAAATTATATGGATCTGGGAAAACATTCCACTACTGCTGTATGACAATGACACACACATTAAAATAATCTCGAAAAGATCAGGAAAGATGTACTCTGACAAGGAAGTGAAATGGATCGAGAGGTCAGTGAAACATTTAAGAAAACAGAATGGTATGGTAGAGAGAATGGTGTATGTGTGTGTGTGTGTGTGTGTGTGTGTGTGTGTGTGTGTGTGTGTGTGTGTGTGTGTTGTTGTGCGTGTATGTGAGTATTTGAATATCCTGTTAATTTGCATTACATAAAACCTATGAATAAACAAAACAAAGCTAAAAGTGGAAGTGGATGTGGAAGCTCTGAAAATGTAAAGAAAGAAACGTTCCACTGGAGTAAGCATTGAAAGACAGTGAATCCCCGACTCTGTGATGGCCGGAGCCAGTTCAGCCCACTGTGCTCGGTGAGGAGCTGGCAGGCTACGTGGAGGAGGTCATGTCAACGGGGGTCTGCGTACCCCCACAGATAACTCATCAGGTTCTCCCAACCGTCAACCCCAATTTGGCCTCATCAGTGAGGCAACAGTGCTCTGACTCGATTAAGCCCCCACGGCTGCTCTGTGGGACTCAGTGTGGCTCCACCAACACGCCACAACACTGCAATCACGAAGCAGCCTCACCACCTCCCCGTTCCACAGAGGAAAGAAAACAAGAGACCTGCAAGCATGGCAGGCAATACAAATCTCTCCACCAAACTGAGTCTTTCTACAGACTTCAGACAAAACCCTATAAACTATAGCCTAAACACTACACTATGTGTTTCTTTCAACTACGCCAGTGAAGAATACATCTAACAAGAGTCACATCAAGAACAGAACTGCAAAAAGGCTAATTTAAGACAACTGCACAAAACACTGCATGTCAAGGCAGAATATAAATCAAAGCTAATTATGAAAACAAGAAAGGAGTAGTACCATGACAGTGGATGGCATGCTTAAAACCAGACACCTAACCAAGTGCAGCCGGTCCTGATCTCATTTCAGAAAGTCGGAGAAATTTGAGCCAGGTTATTCGTTAAAATTCCAAAAACTGTCAAATCAATTATTCCCCTGGTTTCCATATTGGACACAGTTCCATATCTGGCGGTTTTGTTGACAGAGCTAAGCTAGAAAAACAAAACAGAATGATGGGGATTGAGAGGAAAAACATTTTTGTACAAGATCAAAGCGTGTGATTTTCCAGGCCAAAAACAGCATTGGTTTAATGATTCATTAGCCTGAAGTTTTTCCCCTGATTCTACAGACATCCGATCTCTGGGTTGATCTGTATGTGGGGTGGCTGAGAATATGATGCAGGTCTCGTTTGGAATGGGTGGATTAGTTCTGTGCTCAGAGGCATGGTGGAGCCAGGGATAAGATGACAAAAAGAGGGATCAAGTTTGAAGTTATTTAGGTTACAGTCTCACATCCTAAGCAGATTGTGTACAGGGACAAGCACATTAACAAAACTGCAGTTTGTTTAACAGGTGCACTCCTTGGATACAAAATGAGGTAGAGGAAGAGGAGGTCGAGGGCCATCAGTTTAAGCCCTGAGGCAAACAACAATACAAAGGCAAATTTTGCTGGCAGTCCTCACCAAAGCCCCTTACTGCCTTGGGCAGCATTAATTTCCACCCAACCATGAATGCAAATAGGCCTTGTGTGTGTGTGTGTGTTGTGGTTATAGAGGGACCGAGATACAGCAAGGAATAATGGCAGGTCATCAGCTCCTCGATTAAACTCAACAAAAACAAACAAAAACTACAGACTAACAATTCACTATTTAAAGCGAAATTGAGCTGCTGTGAAAACTTGCCTTGAATTAAATCTATAGTGAAGGGAGGAAAAGCTACAATATGAACAATGTGAACTAATATGAAGTCATCATCCCCGCATGTAATGTTCCACCAAAATGTGTCAATTGTTCTTGGTCAATAAACAAAGAAACAGTTGCCTGTTGATACCTTGCTTCTGCTTTTATTATTCATGAGATATTATGTTTTTCACTGAACGCACCTTTAAGACACTTAAAATACTTAAAAAAGGGAAAAAAATGAAGTGAACATCTATATGTGACCACACCCCACCCCCCGAGAGCGGGTATTTTCTCTGCCAGGTTTTATAATGGACCATCCTCCTTATGTTCATGCTCCACAGAGCTAAAAGGCTAATAACTCATTTTAATGGACTTTTTTGGGGGTAGTATATTGGCTGTGGATGAAAGGAACAAACAAGAGCAGAGCAGAGGAGTTTCTCAGAGAGATTAGGCAGAGAGACAGACAGAGAGACCGACAGAGAGAGAGAGAGAAGGGGGTAGAGAGAGAGAGAAGGGGGAGAGAGAGAGAGAGATAGAGAGAAAAGGGGAAGAGAGAGAGAAGGGGGAGAGATAGAGAGAACAGGGGAGAGAGAGAGAAGAGGGGGGAAAGAGAGGCCCCTAGTTTACTGAGGGGAGTTCCATCAGCATATGTGGCCCCGATAGGAAATTTGAAATGGGGAGCAATCTCATCAAAACCCATTTGCAGAGTAATGAAAGGTCTGAGCATTCTAATCCCCAATTAGACTATTCACACTCAGAGAGGGACGAGTGGAAGAGAGGGGGAGAGAAGAAAAAAAAGAGACAGAAATGGGAACACAAGAAAATGACAGCCATGGATGCTGTATAATTTGTGTTGTGTTGATGTGTGTGTGTATATGTTTGTGTATGCATGACTGTAGGTACTATTCATTCACAAACCACTGGGGGAGGGCAGCCAACCCAAAGAAGCTTTTAAACCATCTTCATTTGTTTTCACAAACCCACACATATTGAGGGCTTGGCTTTGCCGTCAGTCTTTGAATTAATGGGCTGCGGAGACAGAAGCGTGTGACTCTGTGACATTGTTAATGATCTTCTGGAAGCTTCCACTGAGAACAAGATGGAACTGGTATAACAAGACCTCTGCAATATATCACCACATTTTTCTAGTTTCCAAACCAACGGAGCACTGATGTGTGTCCTCCTCACACTTTTCTCTCCCCAGTAGGCTGTTATCATTGTCATGTCTGCTGTACTTTTTTTGGAAAGTGTGTTAACAGCGATAAGGGCCTCGAGGCACCCCTGACTATGAGATGAGATGTGTGAATTACACCAGGTTGTGACATGTAACAGAAGCTAAAAAGAAAAGGTAGGAAAAGGAGAGGAGAGTCATACTGAAAGGTTACCACTTCACAGCTCCAATAAGACCCTTCGAGTGAGGATACCACTTCACAGGTGCAATGAAATAGCAACACTGTTCAAACTTTAAACTGCATGAATGTACTGTTAAACCATCCTTATACAATTATAACTGTCACTGATGCCTTGGTGACAATGTATCAAATGTAGAACTATACTGGCTGGAATTCCATCTATCTCTTTCATTAAAATATTGCAGGCACTGCAAAATAAACAAACCTCCAATAACCTACATTAAAAGATAAAGCTCATATGACTCCTGTAAACAAAATGGCGACATCCATTACCATCAGGAAGTAAATTGTGTCTTGGTTGTCCGGGACTCAGCACTGGCACATACACTCAACCTTTCTACATCTATCTTCAACATTTTTACAATTCTCTGTCTTAGTCATTCAAACAAGGACTGAAACACGTTCCCCTTCTTAGTCATTCAAACAAGAACTAAAAGACATTTTCACTCAGAATTGCAGCTTAGAGTATGTAAAATGTAGCAACTAGTTCAACTCAGTGCAGAACCAATTGTCTATCTGCTCAACAGAAATTCCCCATAGTTCTCTGAGGAGATATAAGTTATAGCCAGACATGCAGACATAAACAAAAGCAAGCATGAACAAAGTGAATTTTAGCTTTGGCCTATTAGCCATAAAGTACTCCAAATGAGGCCATTTCCTGAAGTCTGTTACGGAGCATGGGAAGATTACAATTACAGTCTTTATGTTCTTTTATTAAGTGTCTGGAGAGGTTGGTCAAGAACATGGGGGGGGGGGATGCATTCCTAAAAGATAAGCCTCTCTCTGCGCTTAAACTGAAGCAGAAGTTAAATGACAGCTGTTTATAGCTTTTTGACAAAAAGTTTGGATTAAGGAGTACTTTAACACCCACTCCTGGAGTGAGAGCCTATATGCCTGTGCCCCAAAGAGATTCTACTGACAAATATAGATGGTAAAAGGTTACTCTAACCCTACTCTACTCCCAAACTGTGGCCATGCAAGCCAACATAATGTCACTCACAATTATTTCTGTGGTCCCTAGTTTGAGAAAAAAATTAAAGCAGCGAAAAGGCTAGCGCAGGGCCAATCGGGCCCAAGTAAACTCTTGACCATTCTAAATGAAGGATCTGAGGGGTGAATGTAAGGTGAAACCACTGGGATCATGACCAATCCCCAATGCCCTTGGATGTGGGTAGCATGGCAACATTCAGGAACATATTTCCCAATACGGGCCTTTTAAAAATGACAGACTTTTGCTTTTAAAAGAATCATTGGATAGGATCCTGGGATAACACAACTGGGATAGATATGATGACCAGTAGCACAGGGCCAGGAGCCTAAATCTTTAGTAACAATTTGGAAAAGGAAGAGAATGAAGGGGCCATCTAAGAAATATAGTCAACTGGTGTGAATATAAAAAACTGCAGAGAGTGTGCAATCGATGTCTCTTGTTAAAGCTGCATGACTTTCCGGCTGCTAAAGCTACATGACTGTGACGTCCTGCTAAAGCTACATGACTGTGACGTCCTGCTAAAGCTACATGACTGTGACGTCCTGCTAAAGCTACATGACTGTGACGTCCTGCTAAAGCTACATGACTGTGACGTCCTGCTAAAGCTACATGACTGTGACGTCCTGCTAAAGCTACATGACTGTGACGTCCTGCTAAAGCTACATGACTGTGACGTCCTGCTAAAGCTACATGACTGTGACGTCCTGCTAAAGCTACATGACTGTGACGTCCTGCTAAAGCTACATGACTGTGACGTCCTGCTAAAGCTACATGACTGTGACGTCCTGCTAAAGCTACATGACTGTGACGTCCTGCTAAAGCTACATGACTGTGACGTCCTGCTAAAGCTACAAAATAAGACCGTCTCATCAGTGTGGTTTTTGCTTTTGTCTGACAAACCTGTGGAACCCGATATGAAAATGAATTAAAACAACTTCTTCAATATCGTGTCATTAATGAGTGCAATGGTCTGGTCCAGGGGTGGGCAAACTTTTTGACTCGCGAGCCACAATGGGTTCTAAAATTTCACAGAGGGGGCCGGACCAGGAACAGATGGATGTAGTGTTTGTGTGAACTAATATAAATGACATGTAAAAATCATCACATGAAAGGATTTGGCCTTTAACAGGTAGCAAAGCATTTATTTGCAAGGCAATTTAACAAATTGCATGAACATGAACAATACAAAAACATGTCGTAACGTGGCTGATCAAACATCATGAAAACATCTGAGGCCTGCGCCGAAACCAATTACCTCACTTGAACTTCTTTATTATTTACATTAACAGGTTAGAGCAGCCACGCAGGCTCTGTACGGCATAGAGCTGCAACGATAAGTCGGCAAAATCGACGACGTCCATTGTGAAAAATGGTCGACGTGGATTTTTATAGTCGACGCATCATTTAAAAAAATGTTTATATTCTATGCCCATGTCTGGTCTGGTCTATTCTTAAAGAAAAATGTTTTTTTGTTTGTTTGGGCCAGACGCTAGGGCCGGATTAAAAAGCCCAACGGGCTGTATACGGCCCGCGGGCCGTACTTTGCCCATGTCTGGTCTGGTCTATTCTTGAATCATATGAATAATAATGATATTATTCATTGATTCCACATGAGTGCAAACATGTCTTCTGTATCAGAAGCTTTGAACATTTCAAGAAAGTATAAATGAAGCAATATCATGCCAAAATAGAATGCACTGCTTAGTTGTATGTGGAACACTGAACGGCTGAGTGCTTGAGTCATAGCAGTCCTTGGAGTTTGTGGAGAGAAGTAGTTATTTGAACCAGCAGTGAGCCAAACTTTCTGAAGGGCAGAGAGAGAAGATGAAATAGGCAATCAGGCACTTGTAGCCACAGTTATCACCCCGCAGTGATTTTTTTTCTGATATTAGTGTTTGCAGATAGTGTTGCAATCTTTACCACTATTGAAGGCAAGATTGAAGAGAGGCCTTTCAACCAAGATGAGATGGAGCAGGAGGCAGAGAGAGAAAGAGACTAGGTGTGAGATGAGAAGAGATTCAATGGGATAAGATGATGCCTTTGGCTGTTCAGATATTTAGCCCTGAACTAGTTTATAACCCTAACTGATAGTTAGAAAATGCCAAACTCGCTTGAACATATTCCAAAGCCATGCTTGAAGACTAAGGGCCTGATTTACTAACAGGATTGCGCCCATTTCTGGCGTAAAATAGCGGTCGTAAACATAAAACGGTATTTACTAAGGGGGCGCATTTCAGTAGAGTCGCATATTAACGCTTTGAGGTTGTGTACCTGCCAACAGGTGGGATGGCACGGAAACGTGGGTGGTAACGTGGGCGTGAAGCGCTATTTAATGGGAGGATTGCGCCTAATGATGTATTGCGTGGTATTTACTAAACTGCCTGGCGAGTGCACGTCTCTGATTTGCGGGCTAATTCTCCGTCTCATAAACACGACACGACATTGAACCCTCCACCCGGCGATCACATTCCATTCCATCAGTTGTTAAACTCCTGGCAATATTTGCAGATATTGGCCTCCGGATCATTTCAAACAGTTATAGCATCTTCAGTTGGTATATCTCAGCCTTCACTCAGCCAAATATTCACCCAGGTGCTCGACACCTTGCTACGGCGCACTGGTCAATATACATTTCCCCACTACGATAGCTGAAATTAAACTTTCAAACATAATTGGAGCAATTGATCGCACCCACATGCAAACAGTCCCACCTTCAATCCACGAACACGTTTACCGAAACAGAAAGCACACATATTCAATGAATGTCCAGGTCATATGTGATGCCAACATGACCATTACTTACGTGGTAGTGGTCTGTCCATGACAGTTTTATCTTCCGGAATAGTGCCATCTATCCATGATTGAGCGACAGTGATTTTGGAGAGGCCTGGCTACTTGGTAAATGTATTTGTTTCAGTGGGGATATATTGTAGTGAACCCATGTCCCTTGTAGAACGTATTAATCTCGCCATGTACACATCTATATTGTTATAATAGACAGTTTATGCATAAATGCCACCAATAGCATATTATTTATAATCGTGTTCTTTTAAACATCTCGCTGTAGGTGATGGCGGGCAAAACAACAATATAACCCATTGAATCAGGTTCAGTGATTGAGCGAACGTGAACCAATATATCTTTCTCCTCTTCGCTGAACCTTAGTTTTTTCTTCATCGAATCTCCATGGTGGCAATAACTTGCAAGCAATTTCTCCAGTCTTTTAACGGTGCGCTAAATAATGATTGCCCAGCGCGTATCTGGCTTGATAAATATCACGGAAAATGCGGGGAAACACTGTGTGTTAATGTGCGACCGCAGATTAAGCAGTGGTCGCATGTTAGTAAATCAGGCCCTAAAAGTTAGTTTCACAAAAAAAAAAAAGATTCATAAAACCATACAAAAGTTTTATACACAAATGTATACACATCCATACATTGGATTTTGACAACACTGGGCACCTGAAGTGTCTTTTTTCAAGATCATATATGATATCCCTTATAGGACATCCACAGCTAAAGATAAAAGATAATGCTCCTCATTTTCCTCCTACTCAATTCAACTATATTTTCATTGCAAAACAGACAAGCAATTCCAAAGAAAAACAAGAAAAAGACAGAGAG